>NW_022713787.1:255687-334755 GCF_011630105.1 Anneissia japonica
TGCTCCTGTCTCTTATACACATCTAGATGTGTATAAGAGACAGATAATAAATAATATAAAAAATTCTAAAATTATATATGTAAAATGTTTATAAAGTTTATATAGAAGTTTATATACAAAACTAGTAAATCAAATTTTGAAATCTTTAACAACTTACATATTGTGAAGTTATTGAATAGTAAAACATTTCCAGTTTGTTATATTTTTTAAAATAATGTTCTATTCCACTGTATTTGTAGTTTTGCAACACTGACTGGAAATGGTCTACTCTTCTACAACGGCCGTTACAACCAAAGGAATGATTTCATAGCGTTAGAAATCATTAACGACACAGTCCAATTCTCGTTCTCCGTCCGAGATGAAACAACGAAAGTAGAGGCAACCATTCCCGGCGGTGTGAGCGATGGCGAATGGCACACAGTTCATGTTGATTATTTAGAAAAGGTAAAGTTACATGTTTTTCTCATCAAACATTAGTATCTCACTTGGGACTCATTTGTAGTACTTACATTCTATTTACATGAAATATTCATTTATGAGAAATCCAATTGAAAATGTTAATAGTTTATGACCTATTTTTGGTTGTCAACTTATTAAAGTCTTATAATTAGAGACATGTGGAAAGTATTTTAATTTCAATTTATTTGCCACATAGCTAATAAATTATTATTTTTTTCTTTTGTGAATTTATTGAAATAATTTAGTGAAATAAAAAAAAGTGAAACGGTCATAGTTGTACAAATGTGTATTACATGAATTCGTTCGGATTAATACCAATATATTCTGGATTAATTTTCATAATTAACATTTATAATAAAAAGTAACACAATTTCTTATTTTTACAACAAAGGAAAAAAATATATATACAAATACAAATGGTATGACAAGTTCTAATACTTCTTTAAGGTAGTAAATAAGGGGTTGTTCACAACTATCAACATATTTGCAAGTGAACAAACAATACCCTTTTTCATATAACCTCTCTCCCCTCGAAAAATGTAGAAAAAAATGTTAATTTTGCAAAGAAGTACTTGGTTACTTAAAAATATATTATATTCATGATTGCATTATGTTTGCCATAAAAATCTATTATTTTTAATATTGCATGTTATTTGAATCAACATTTTTATGCATATGTAAAAGTGTACAAATTTGTCTGTCACCTCTCCCCTAGCATAATTTTTGTACACTTGTGAAAAATGCTGATAATTGTGAACAACCCCCTAAGGAATGATTGAAATCAACAAATGTATGCTTGAAAACAAACAGTGCAGTTGAATTGTGGGATAGCTGAAGCAGGTGAACAAATCGTCTGCTCCTGTCTGCCATTAAGAGGTAGAGTGATTGATGGCTGATGGACCAAAGTTCGGGAATTGTTTCCTGCTTGTGTCTCGTATGTCATCGTGTATATTGTCATTTAATGTCATTCCTAATGTCCCTTAATTCCAGCTCAGAACAGATACTGTATCATATGAAAAATCTTTTTTGTAGTTTATTTTTATAGTTAGTTTTATGGATTCTTTTTACGTCTGGAAATATATTTTGCTTCTTTCCTGTTAAACAATATGATATATGGATATTAATAAGCTTAAATAAAGTAATGATTTATACAAACTATATCAAAGGAATAGTATTAATATCAGTAGCAATTTAAACAAGAGTAAGAGCAGTAGCATGAAATGAAATAGCAATAACCAATCTTGAGCAGTCTATAGAAAGCAATAGTAATATTGCAAAAGCAACATACAAGTATTAGAAGAAGAAAGAGCAAATTTTGAGCATTAACAATTAACCTCCTGAGAAATGGTAATAATATCACCTTCATTACATAAACCAAAACCTATTATGTGCTCATTTACATTTTTTTTTTTCAAATGAGTAAGCATTCTGGTTGGGTTTTGTATCTTTATACATTTATTATGTTTAATCTTATTTCTAACTTTTAATCTGTTAATTTACACAACATATCTATAATCAGTATAATTAATAACCTTAAACTTATGGTACTCATCAAATTTATAATAAACATATTTGGCATTCATTATTGCAAACAATATCGTACAAATGCGTATTAGGAAATTGGTTAAATATATTTTCCAAGACTTTTACATTTACACTAAGCCTAGCCAATATACCTGTATTCTTTGTTGAATCCTTAAATTGCAACAGTATTTGTTTAGTATTGAATTCGTGAGAAAAAATTTCTCTTGCTATTGAGGAAGGCGAGTTTCGATTTTAGCTATATTGACACCTAAAACAGCATCGGTCTTGTTTAAGGCTCTTTGGGAAAACACTCACTCAGTTCACCCTTCGGTAAGCCTTTGGTCATCATGTTAATCATGGTCTTTAGGTCCAGTCGGTAGCTTGAAAAGGGCTTCTTTTCATCTTTTCAATTGTATTGTTTTTCTTTAGATGCTTATTGTTTGCTCCTGGAATGTGACTATTGTTGTCTTTTGTGTTGTATTTCCTTTAGGAGTTGGATTAATCAGGAACAATTAATGAAAGATGGAATTTCCGTCATTGTTTTCTGTGGAAAATATTTGTTTTGTTGTAAACATTTTTAGTTATGCTAACACTAAGCATTAATGTAAGATTTGTATTGTTTTTTTAAAATATAGAAATAAATAGCAAGAATTATTCATAATTTATACAGTAAGATGTAAGGACATGAGTTTTGGCGAAAATGGGTTTGAACCACCATACGTCTAGGAACCTAATTTGCTGGTTAATTAGGTCAAAACGTGATAATTATTGAAAACATATTTGTTTCCAATAACTGTGTAACAAACTTTAAATTTTCAGATCAGTCTCATTAAATTTCTCCAAGGCATTATGTTGGCAACTGGTTCTCGAAGTTCCTGGATGTCACAGAAGTTCTGTAATTTTAGGCCACATTTTTTGAAGATCTTTGCTAAGTGCTCTAAGAAGATTGATGTAAAGCATCTAGGATTAGTGTAAAGCACTTTATTTTCTCAGCCCTTTATTTTCGCGTTTTTCTTTATAAATGGCAATCGCAAAAATTAAAGGTGCGAGAAAATCCAAAATTCAGAAAGATAGTTTTGTCTTTAAAAGCAAAGCTATAGCCTGTATACAACTGATATATTCCCTCAATATATTATATCCCCACCAGTAGTATGGCTTAGTGCAACTTTTCTTTTTTTTCAAATTCTGTTTTCAGGCAACTAGTTTAAAAATGCCAACTTCACTTTTAGAAACAAGTAAAGTGAAAAATCAATGTTGTATTTTGTATGTTATGCAATTCATAACTCGTATTCACTTGTGGGAGATCACATAAACCTGCTGGGATTTATTTATTTATATTTTTATTTTTGTTTTTCCTTTCATTTTGTCTTTCATTAGATAAAGATCAAGTTGTGAGTTACTTCAGGATCTCATGAATTTATTTATATTTTTTATTTTATTTCTATTTTCCTTTCATTTTGTCTTTCATTAGATAAAGATCAAGTTGTGAGTTACTTCAGAATCTCATGATTAATTCTACACGGAAAAAATAATACATAACGTATTATTGATTTCCAGTTGCCATGGATATTTCTAATACATTTTTTATTTATACTCTATGTCATCAGTGAGATATATAGTAGATAAGAATTTTATCTTTTCTATACAAGGAAATTAAATTGTAGTAGAAACAAACTATAATATAATATTGATAAGTTGCATATTGTAAAGAAGGGCATTGTGGTACAATATATGTCCTGAGGCTTAATCGGTTTATCTATTGAAGCAAAAAACAAATATAGTGATGTTAATGTTAATTTATATGAAAATTACTAGACTAACATCATCAGTTGCTTGTAGTGGAAAGAGAAAATATTGTAAAAATAAATTTTTGGCTGATATTTTTAATATTAAACAAAGAAGTTATTTACAAATTCATGAAATATGACAAGAAATTTTGGAAATAATTTAAATGAAATTTAATATAGATAATTTAGGTTTAAATAATATAAAATATATTTAATAACTTAGATTTAAAATATAATCAAACTACCTTGAATTTTCAAATATTTTTTTTTCTTAAAATAATTTGATAAATAAATTAAAATAATATTTTTATAGTGTATAATACTAGGTCTCTATAAAAAAAAAAGAATATCAACATAAAATAATTGGTAAACACAAAAGTGTGGTTTCATTATTAATTATTATCATTGATTTTTATCACTAAATTATATTTGAAAAGGAAGTCATAATATAAGTAACAGGTTTGTAATTGATACGGCACAGATATGATAAATTAAAGAATATTTAAGTCCTAAAACAAGATTATTATTCTACAATTGTAGATGGATGAATCCAGTTAATGAATTGGATGTTATATGACACCATTTGCAGATTAACATTCTCTCATGTTTCATAGGTGAATGGGGCCCAGGCTATAGGCTATTAATTTTCCATTTGAATTTGCTGTATCCTATTAGTAGGCTTAAGAATAATTGAACTCAGTCATTGATACAGTGGATACAGTTTATTATGATTTGGTTCAAAATTTTGAAATTTACTACTACTTTCAATGTATTTATATACAGTATCCCCATCCTTTCGGACACGTCTATTAAAGGGGACATTTTTTCGGGCATTAAAAGCGGGAAAGTATGTCTTTTTAACACTACAGGTACGGCCATGCCCCTATTCAGTGGACACGCATTTTTGGTCCTGAAGGTGTCTCCTTGAGTGGTTCTACGCTATTTGTTGTGGTTTTCAAAATGCAGATGGCATTACCTCATAAAGTCCCCAGATGCTTCTTGGGTTATCAGCAGTAATTGATAACTGATAAATTATAATATTTAAAAAAATTTTTATTACTTACAGCTTTATCATAAATGTTCATTTCATTTTTCTTGCTAAAATAAATTTTCATGTTTCTGTTTGTCAACTTATTGGTTAATGCTAGGTTGAAATAGCAGTATTCATAGATTCAATTCATATTTGATTAGTTAAACATCTTAAATTTAGATTATGAACTTTAACATTTCTATTATACATTGGCTGTAAGACCTGCTGATTGCAATGTATGTTGCTCGTATCTCACCCCCTGTGTGATACTGATAGACAATGCGCCACCATCTTTTTTTTTTAAGCCAATTAAATACACATATCCAGTTGTGTAGACTTAAGTCAACAACAGGGGTGACAGAGCCTTTGCTTTGTTACACAGTAAAATATTGATTGTTGGTAGGTATCGTCCAATCAGCTTTATTCTTTTGAATGCATTGCCTGAATGTGCATTACTATGTGCTTGGTTAGTGCTGAATGGCCTGCCAGTCGTTTGTGAGGACAGGCCTAAATTTCACTGCACAAATGGTAGGTGCTAGATAAGCAAATGCTGCCACCACTGTTCAATTCAAATTTATTTCAGGTTAAAATTTGCACAAAAAATACAAACATAATTATAAGAACAATAAGAAACAAAGAGTGCTGCCAACCCAGGATGACCAAAGGTAAATAAACGTGCTACCCCTGTGTTGACTTATTATTATCGGTATCTGTGGCTAGTAGATAATAATGTGGTTGAAATTGAAGTATCCTCTATATTAGGCACTTTACGCTAGAGGACAGGCAGCGGTCGACAATGGATATTCGGGTTAAGCGCCCAAATGTTTGCTGTGGTCTTCACGCTCTGATGAGCACAGAACCACCGTCCACCCATCTTGCCATCCTGTTGCGTAAAGTGCCTATTAAACATGGTGTGTAGATATTCCATTGAGTACTGAGTTCTATAGGCCTAAATTTATTACTGTAATTTTGATTGTGCAATTAGTTATCAAATAATTATGCAAATTCTGCCATGAATTTCTTAAAATGGGACCTATGAAATTTCTGCCCTTGGTAAATTTCTCAAATTTGCATAGAAATAAAAAAAATATGAATATTGATATTTGTTATGGAAAGGTCTAGACCACAGCTACATAGGCCTAATTCATTGTTGATCTTAGCTGGTTTGTAGATTATTGTTAAATTTTTGTGCCATGAAAGGCCTATAGAATTTGATATTTTTTGGAAAGATTTTAAGTTTTAGATTTCTGGTAAGCACACAATTTGATTTGAGTGGCTAGAGGTTGATATGGACCGAGTATTGCGAGTCTTTTAGTGAATATTTGAGACTTCCCTCAGGAATGAATACTCCTTTAGGCCTATAGAGGAGGTGGTTTGGCTCAGCACTTCATTCCAATTCTTAACTTGTTGGTCGGAAGTTCAAACAACACCTGATGTTTTCCAGTCAGCCATTTTTACCACCAGTTTTACATTGTTGATAGGCTTTGAAATGGTTCACATTACTGTATATTTCAACTTTGATTGTAAGGATTTGGCTTACGAAGAAATTAATTAAATTAATTAAAGAAATCTCTTACCTACAGGTGGCTTGTTTAGGATGAATACAAAAAAAATAAATAAAGTCAAAATTTAACTTGAACAAGAAACATTTTTCTTAGACCACACTAAACACGTATCATATCATCACGTCCATCTAAGTGAAATTCACCTGTAAATAAAATGGTAAAAAGTATTTCAGCAGTTTAGTTTGAAACCTTAGCATGTAAAAAGACTTTGGATTCACCATTGACCCAAAACCACTATGAATTATTTTGATGATGCCTCTGTTTGGGTGAGAACCTGACCTTGTTACTTGTTGGGTCATCTTTGATTGTCGTTACCATGGTTATGTCATGATAATATTTGAACATGTGTTTGCTTTTTTTACCCACTATGCAGATTTTCTTTCACCTAATGATATTTACAGCTGATTTACGCCTCTTAATTTATTATCCCTCTTAATTTAAAATACATTTAAAGTTCCCTTTACAAAACATAGTTTTTTGGTTTTTTTTTTTCACAGAACATAAAATTGTTATAATTTGTCATTAAGGATTATTTAAACTTTGATGGAAGTTCCACAGGTTTCATTTCTGCTTTGTGTTTTAATAGAAAAAATGGTTAGGTCGCAGGTCAGATAATTTGAGAATAAATCTAAATTATTTATAGTTACCATTGCGTGATGCTTCTTGTCTATAATAGGCGCTGGGTTACTGCAGTACCCACCAAAGCTGAGACCTTCTAAACAGTCATTTGTAGGTGATCTGATATCGAATGCCCAGTTTGTTTATTTGGACAATAGCAAAGTATACATTATCAAGTAACAGTAGAATGAATCATCTCTTTAATAGAGAAATAAAACATGATATATAGTGAATGCCCCATAACTTACCTTATCTCCTTGTTAAGACCATTAAGACAGAGTGGGATAAACTTTAAAATCATGCTCCGGATGAAAACGATTTTTTGATATGTTGTACAACTGATTTTTTTAAGACACAAAAAGCATATTTGACGAGAAACTCGGAAGGGGTTAATGAGATACAGGTTTTTGAATATTTAAAACTGGGGGAAAAGGGCATAACCACCCTTTTTTCTACCTTTTAAACACTATGGGAGCTTCAGACACTAGGGAGCTTTCGATTTGTTCGACGACGGGACACTAGAACGGAATCACTCATGCGTGACCATCCTACCTTGCGTCCTACGTTCTCTGCGTACGTAGATTTGACCAAATTGCATTCCAGAATCTATTCGATGGGGTGACCTTAACGTTCTTGCATGCGCAGATGACTTTTAATTACGTTCTACATCCTACTGTCGTCCTGCTCCCTAATTATGCTACTAGACCAGACACATGGGCTATATTTAATCAGAAACATTATCATAGAACCTTAGGGTTGCTCTTACATTAATTGTACTGAACAATGTGTCAAGCTAAAATAGCTTTAAGTTTAAATGCTGCCTTTGGTAAAAAAAGAAAAAAGAAATAACAAAAAATTTGCATATTTCAAGCATGGAGTATATCTCTGTCCATATTATCAAAATTTCTTTGTCAAAAAAACTGTTTTGTCCATATATAGTCATGATGTGCCTTATATGGTCATGATGTGATGTCATCATGACCATATTTAGGCATGTCACATGTTTTTGTCAAATAAATTCATAGTGTGGACAAAGCCTTAGACATTAATGGTACTAGACCAGACATGTAGGCTATATTACATCAAGATATTTTTTTAATCAGAAACAGAGAACCTTAGGGTTACTCTGACATTAATAATACTAGCTGTACTATACAATATGTCAAGCTTAAATAGCTTTAAATTTTAACCGAAAGTGCTGGCTATGGTAAAAAAAAAAAAAAAAAAACCCATTGCATATTTGAGGCATGTCATGTAAAAATGGTTTAGTTGTCGCGCAGGCCAGTATTGAGCAAATGAGCTATAAAATTTGGAGCTCAAAAAATTACCTAAAATTCCAAAATTGTTTAAACAGTTTAATGTCTTAATAATCATTTCCAAAAGTATTATTTCTGGAAGTGGTCAAAAAATTGTTTATTTAACGTTATTTTGATAGTCAATTCTATTAAACAATGTATGCACAAATAACGTTGGAAGGCAATTACTCAAAATCATGTTTATCTTGAGTGCTGTACTTTCACTTTCCATTAACTTAGGTCTGAAATGTCCAATTTCAATGAATAACCTCTCATTTTAAAGATTACATACTCAAGTGTCTGAAAAACCAATAACTTGAATTTCAATATTTGCTACAACTTTCCATTTTGCCACAACATGCCTCATTTCAGGCATGGACTGTGAAGCTCCATCAGACTTTTAAATTTTCTTTTGACAAAAACATGTAACAAACATGCCTAAAAACTGTACCCATATATATAACTATGATGTGCCTTATATGGTCGTAATATGAAGTCATCACCATTTAGATATATCACATGTGTTGGTCAAATGAAATTAAAATCACGGTGCTCTCTAATACCATAAATTAGTTATTTTCAGTTTTTAAGTATACACATCAAATATTCAAATTAAGAATGTAATACCACCAGCCTTATATTCATATTCATATAGAAAATTAAAAAAATAATTTCACAAATCAAGTGATGCCATAATCATGGGAAAATGATAATATCGTTTTTACCACTACGATTTTATCATTTTCCCATGATTACGACATTATTTGATTTGATTTGTGAGAATGTCTTTTTACCATATACACGATAAATCGTTATCGAATCGTGCTAGTGTGAAAGCTTCTGTTATTTCTTATATTTTCTATATGAACAATTGCTTTTTAGCTTTTTATCTTTGATCAGTGTAAAGAGGCCTTTATACTATCACTATACTATCATTAATTTCTCTGCAAATTCTGACCATTGACAACCAGAAAACCAGCTAAATCAAATATTCAAATTAAGAATACCAACAGCCTTATATTTAAGATATAGTTTTTAGAGCAAGTATGCAAATTAACATTTAAAAAATGCGCAGTTACTCATTTTTGGATGATGTAAAACTTCATTATCATCATTCATTTGTTTATAACATTTTGGAAGGAAGTAGTTATATTGCTATTGCTGTATACTATTATTATTATTACTTCCTCCAGATACTTTTAAAATGCAGTTGCTACCCAGAAAGCCAACAGCTCAAATATAATATTCAAAAGTTGTGTTTATTTAATAGTCTTTAGTCAAAATTACCAAATGCTGTAAAACCACATTTTTCTGACTTTTTAAAATTTTTTATTATGTTTTAAATAATATTTTATGGATTATTTTAGCAAGAATAAATACAAGCTGTATAACAGACCAGACAATTACTTGTACTTTATTACATTTTTAAAACTGATCCTCAGGGTTTTTGTTAAATTTATATTTAGTTTTGAAAGTCTCTTAAAACAGACACAAAGTTCACATTGAAATTATAGAAAAGTATGAATCTTCTATTTTCGCCACATTGCTCATGATAGCGCTAACACATTCAGCGAAACAAGCAGACATGCGTTAACGATTTGATAATTAGGTTTATTACCAGCTCGTATGTAGGACAGCGTGAAAGGCATCGGCGGTAATAACATGATCTTTAGACTATGGTAATATCAACGTACAGTATCTGAAGCATGTTTGATTTCACAAACGAGATAAATGACTGGTGTAATTAATTATCACCAGCTTGACGAGTCTGAATGGGGATCATCAGCTATCTATTTCTATATTTGCATTCATAATCAAAAGGAACAAGTTTCTATAGTTTTCAGCTTTCATCACAAAGGAATATTATTCAACGTTGTCAATTTTCATTTTGGAAGGCACAATTTTTCATAATGTTTTTTATCACAAAGGAATACTAATTTGTTTCTTATAATTTGTGATATTTTAAAACTTATTTTCTTTTTGAGTCTAATTTTTTTTTTCCCAATAATTCTAAATAATAAAGAAATAAAAATATAGTTTAATAATAAATATTGTTTAAAAATATCAGTACTATTATGTAAAATCTATAGTCGGTATTTATTAAGGTAGTAAAAAATATAGCAAATTAATAGATAAAAATGATATGTATTTATTATATTTTCCTAACATTTACTTGAAAATCCTTTATACTAGCTATGTAATTAATGTACTGTACAATTTAATATAGGATTAGTATTTTACTCAATTTTGGCATTGTTGTTTATACTGTAGTAAATTTATTTTCCTATCATTTACTTTAAAATCCTTTATACTAGCTATGTAATTAATTAATATATAACGTAATATATATGCCTAGTATTTTACTCAATCTTGGCGTTGTTGTTAACAGTGAATTTATTTTCTGAACATTTACTTTAAAATGCTAGCTATGCAATTAATGGGACATAATATATAGGCCTATTTAGTTAACCTAATTTGATGCTTTTTAAGGTGAATTTAGTTTGGAAGAAATTAGTTTCTATATTCGAAAGCATGTTGGCATGGACAGGCCACAGGTGGACACAAGAATTGTTTTGGTTGAAGTCTTTAAGAGTGGTTCAGCTGTTTTTTGTTTTTTTGTTTTAAAAAATCCAATGAATATATGACATTATTTTCCTCTTATTTCTTTGTACGATGTATTATTTGTCATATAACACCAGCATTTTATTTAATTTGATTATTTTGTCATTTATAAAAAATTTCATTTCCTTGCATTAATTAAACTTGGCCATTTTTTCATATTTTTTCCATATATCTCATCATTTTTAGTTTTTATTTTCCAGCTAAATCGTCAGTCTTGTAATGTTGTATAATATATACCCTTTCACAGCATATTAGTCCATACGTTTATTCATTAAATCTGCTAGTCATTAGTTCGTTCATTCCTTCATTCATTATTCCTAATTGTTTATTCTAATGCAGGAATTTGTAATTTACCAATATTCATTAACTAAAGTAATGCTAAAAATAATTGCATTAACATTCCTAATAATACTTGTTGCTACAGTGACATAGACATCATGCCATAAAAAATATATATTACCTCATCAAATTACATAACTTTATATGAATATTCTATGCATACACTTCTACATGAAGCATTGGAAGTATTTTGCTTATAGTCTCTACTTGTAGTCTTATATTAAATTTTGTTTATCTCAACCAAAAATGAGTAACGTTCTGCACATTTTTAAATGTTAATTTAGATACATGCTCTAGAAACTATAATATCTTAAATATTTTAACCGATTTTGTTTATCCGGCTGGTAATGCGTTCTTAAATTGATTATTATATTTGAGCTGTTGGCTTTCTGGGTAGCAACTGCATTGTGAAAGTATCTGGAGGAAGTAATAATAATATAGTGTACAGCAATAGCAATAGAACTACTTCCTTCAAAATCTTTATAAACAATTGAATGATGATAATAAAGTTTTACATCATCCAAAAATGAGTAATTGCATATTTTTAAATGTTAATTTGTATACTTGCTCTAAAAACTATATCTTAAATATAAGGCTGTTGGTATTCTTAATTTGAATATTTGATTTAGCTGGTTTTCTGGTTGTCAATGGTCAGAATTTGCAGAGAAAGTAATGATAGTACAGTGATAGTATAAAGGCCTGTTTACACTGATCAAAGATAAAAAGCTAAAAGCAATTGTTCATAATATAGAAAATATAAGAAATTAGAGAAGCTTTCACACTAGCACGATGCGATAACGATTTATCGTGTATACGATAAAGAGATATTTTCACAAATCAAATCAAATAATGTCGTAATCATGTGAAAACTATAAAATCGAACTGGTAAAAATGATATCATTTTCCCATGATTATGGCGTCACTTGATTTGTGAAATTATTTCTTAAATTTTCTATATGAACAATTACTTTTTAGCTTGTTATCATTTTTATCGTTATCGTCATAGTGTAAGCAGGCCTTGACAGTATCGATTGCCCTATCAATGCTGTACAGTAGTATTAGCAGTAGCATGGTATCAATACCGTTAATAACATATTATTTTTATTTATTTATTTCTTGTTTAACCTTGGTTAACAACTCAGTTGGAAACCAACTGTTATCCTTATGTGCCCAAGATACGATGCACAAAACAATAATCCTAATCTACTTACTTTAATAATAATAATAATATAATTCATAAGAACAACATTAATGACAATAATAACAACAACAACAACAGCAACAATAATTATTATCATTATTGTTACATTAATAGGATTAAGTTAAGCCAGAAATTAAAAAGTTTAGCATACAGATGATATATATTAATGTTTGCAGTACACCACGTAGATAGAGATATATGAGCTTTTTAAGTATGCCTAGGTCTATTAGCCTCAGTTTTAGTTTTAAAATTATTGACTTTATGAGATGGATGGGACCTGTTGTAGAATTATATTCCAAAACTAGGCACTTAGCAAATATCACATCAAAAGATTATAGTATATGACAACTCTATTGTGTGAAGTATTAATTTCATCATTAATGCTTCAGTACCTTTATACATTCATTTATATTATTATTTATAGTGTTGTTTAAATAATCGATTCAGAGGCTATATACAGTAATCAATAAACTTTACCACTTATATAAATGATACTGATGTTATTAATGCGAAGAATATATATCATTTTTAAAATTATTCACCTACCCAAAGCATTTAAATGAACTCAGTATAACAGAATTTAGGTGGCAATTGTGTTATATATTTGTAATCCAACAATTGTGGTTCATGCATTTTAAACAGATAATCATGGTGTCTAGTTAAACTCATATATATAATACCATAGCCAGTCACAGAAGGGAAACCCTCAGTAAGTTTACATTTTCAAGAGCCATGGATGAGTCCAGGCTCATCAAAATTAAAATCTGAAGATGTGGGAATGAAATATCTTCAATGTCATTACACTGTAGCAATAGGTCGAGGAAATTTGATAAACATTTTTCGTTAGATTAATGGAAATGGTCATTAAAAAAAAAGAAGAAATTTTGACAATGAAATGCTATAAATCATTAGAAATAAAGACCGCATTGCGAAGAAAAAAAAAAGGAAGTTTTGGGTCATATGGGAATAAAAGTTCATTATTGTATAGCTATATGTTGGATTGGATTAGGTTTATTCGGTGTAAACACCAAGGATTGCCCACGAAAGTCTAGAAGAAGACTTATTTCCAGTTGGGTCCTTCTGGTGGTGAATAGACAGTACACCGGGAGACAATCCCCTACTCTTTTCTGAAGAGTGTACTGCGTTCTTTAACATGCACATGGGCTATAAATGCTCACGGGACCAATGGCTTAAACGTCTCATCCGAAGGAGGGTGCGCTATTGTAACTTGTATTTCAGCCCTCTAGCTGAAACACAAGGAGAGGCAGCGATGGGAATTGAACCGGAGACCTAGAGATCTCCACGGTTCAGTGCACACACAGTGGCTACCACCAGATTAGCCGACTGAGCTAAGCTGCTCTCTCGTAAATAAAAACATACTGAATGAACACATGTTTTCCATATTCGAAACATGAATTGTGTACCCATATTTTTGGCCACAATGTGTAATAAATAAGATGAACTGAATCAATTAATGAAATTGTATAGATAAATAATAAATGAATTATTTATTAAATTGATGAATAAATTACCAAACGATGAACAATAAGAATTATTAGACTTCAATCATTACTTTTATTAATATAATTTAATAAAACTTTAGACAAATAGAGCATACCTAGATAATTCAGGACACTATTATTTCAGACATATCTAAAAAGTTGCAAATAACATAAAGTCATCATTAAGAGGTTTGATATTAACAAATACTTCAGGGGTTAATTGATCAAGTACAATATAAATAAACAGGGAATGATTGTGCAAGGAAAAATATCCTTTCTCTCCTTCAAATAATATTTCTAATAATAATAAATGAGTTTGTCATCATGCTTGTGGCATTCATGTAGATAAAAAGGGAAGTATATTTCTAACCTCAGTGTACACTCTGTAAATGTTTCTCTTATAATATAAACCCTATTAACACTATAATAACTCCACATCCATAGATTTTATGGTCAGAACAATAAGAATTATTAGACTTCAATCATTACATTTTATTAATATAATTTAATAAAACTCTAGACAAATAGAGCATACCTAGATAATTCAGGACACTATTATTTCAGACATATCTAAAAAGTTGCAAATAATATAAAGTCATCATTAAGAGGTTTGATATTAACAAATACTTCAGGAGTTAATTGATCAAGTACAATATAAATAAACAGGGAATGATTGTGCAAGGAAAAATATCCTTTCTCTCCTTCAAATAATATTTCTAATAATAATAAATGAGTTTGTCATCATGCTTGTGGCATTCATGTAGATAAAAAGGGAAGTATATTTCTAACCTCAGTATGCACTCTGTAAATGTTTCTCTTATAATATAAACCCTATTAACACTATAATGACTCCACATCCATAGATTTTATGGTCAGAGGGATAATGGCATATTCTACTATAGCCTCTAGGATCAATTTTTGAGCACAACAATTTAGACAGCCAATTTAATGTATATTATTTTTCTCAAGATGGTTTCTATAGTAGCAACGACGGACCATTGCAATTGTATACACAATCAAAAGTGGCATTAAATACATATTTCATGAACATCAAGTTCAAATGTGATAAGTTGCAACTTAAAAATCACTAACCATTTTTATGAACTGACCTTTTTTTACAAATTTTCCTGTGGTGATGACACTTCAAATTAGTACTGTAGCATAGGTCAGAGAATGTCATGTTAACTTGTATTTTATTGATGTTGGATTTGTGACTTTTCATTATCTGTGAATGCATCACTTGACATTTTCTCGTTTCAATTTCACAATATCCAATTTCAATACATTTTCATAATGTGGTAAATCATTACTGACAATTTATCGTGCATAGTTTTACCATCACATGATCTGCAGTGAGAATTGTAATATAGAAAAATATCATTTGATACATAGGATTAAAGGTCAGTCTAAAGATGTTTTACTGAAAATTTATGAGTTTTAGAATAATATTTTGATCATCAAAGTAATTTTATATCATAGCCGATTTATTTTAATTGCTTTATATGTATGATGTAAATGTTCCTTTATAATATTTCAAAATTATCAAGTTGTTTGTCTGACTCTAAATTACGTGGCTGATTTAAGACTCAATGAATAATGTGATAAACATGATTTAGTATTCGTCTCGAAATTGATGCTGCAAATTATGCTAACAACACGTCTGTAAGTTTCATCAATAACAAATAATATACTAAATAGAAGAAGTATCATCTTAACCAATCGCCTTTGATCTCATAACTATCTTGAACTCTGACATAATAATCTGAAGTTGCTCTCAATTGGCCCCTGGGTAAATTTTATTGATAAAAACTTACCTTTGCTTACCATGGAATGAATTTAAAAAAATAAAAAAAAAATGTTTTTTTCAAATTTAACGGAGAACAAAAGAATTATAATATTTATTTTGGTTCAATTATTAATGTAAAGTAATTATCTTTTGGTATATAATTTAAAGGAAACATAAAATGCTAAGCTTGATAAAATTGAGAATGCAAAATAAATAAATAATTTATTTTTCAACAAAATTAAATTATGTATTCATATTAAAATATTTTCAAATACGAAATCTCACCTTAAAAAAAAAAACACATGATTTTCAAGGACTTCTAGATATCAAGTTTCTTTGAAATTCATTTTCATCTGCAAAATTCAATAATATGTAACCATGGTGATCTGGGTACTTAACCTTTTTTCTTCATTTCACCTGAACCACGACACCTGCAATTGTCGATAGTTTACCATTTTCCGTTTAATAGATTCCTCTTGAACTTTCATCTTCAACAATCAATGAAGAAAATTTTAATTTTTAAAATTGTCATTTTGAAATAATTCATACAAAGGCCAAATAGAATAAAAATCATGTTTCTCATATTTCACCCTTTTTCATTCCTATCCTTTTAAAATATTTTGTTTAAATTTTCAGAAGGAAAACTTATAAATTATCATGCAAAAATAAATTTAAACATCCAATGTATAATTGTTAAGCAGTGAGTCACTGTGTTTTTGCAACTTCAAGCCTTGTTTAGAATTTTGTGGGTATGGGGCATTTTACACTGCAGGTCATTTGTGCAAGGGGGAAAAGGGACTCCTCTAAATTAAAAAAAAATTATGAGAAACATTAGTGTCTGGGTATTTCTTTGGAACCTTCCTTCATGTTGCAAATGCTTAGAGAGAAAGTAAAGAAATAATAATTTGCATTGGAAAAACATGCATATGTAAATCAGTGTATAAATTTGTTAAGTGCGTGGTTACAGTTTGAATTATTGTAATACGAGTAAAAGTCGGAGTTGAGGATAGACGGGACAAAATTTATGTTTTGGTTTGTTTTTTAAGCGACAGTAAATTATGTTCTAATGAATTGATGTGATAGATTTACAATTAACCTAGCTAGGCTGTGGTATAGGAATTTTTACTATGACTGATATTTGTTATGTCAAGTCTACTGTATACCTGATATATACTCCAAATGTTTTCAAGACATGTTGAATATACATGTACTATAAAATGGTAATTAGTATAGTTTTAATCTCCTAATGTTGCTGCTACTACTACTGCTGCTGTTGTTCCTATTACAATGCTACTGCTGCTGTTGTTGCTACTATTGTAAATGCTGCTGCTGATTTTACTGTTGCTGCTGCTACTGCTGCCTGTTTTTGCAACTGTTGCTATTGCTACTGCTGATTTTGAATTCTGCTGTTGTCGCTACTATTGCTGTAGCTGCTGCTACTGCTGCTGTTACTGTTGCTATTGCTACTGCTGATTTTGAATGCTACTGTTGTCGCTACTGTTGCTATTGCTGCTGCTGCTACTGCTGCTGTTGTTGCAACTGTTGCTATTGCCACTGCTGATTTTGAATGCTGCTGTTGTCGCTACTGTTGCTATTGCTGCTGCTGCTACTGCTGCTGTTGTTGCAACTGTTGCTATTGCCACTGCTGATTTTGAATGCTGCTGTTGTCGCTACTGTTGCTATTGCTGCTGCTGCTACTGCTGCTGTTGTTGCAACTGTTGCTATTGCCACTGCTGATTTTGAATGCTGCTGTTGTCGCTACTGTTGCTATTGCTGCTGCTGCTACTGCTGCTGTTGTTGCAACTGTTGCTATTGCCACTGCTGATTTTGAATGCTGCTGTTGTCGCTACTGTTGCTATTGCTGCTGCTGCTACTGCTGCTGTTGTTGCAACTGTTGCTATTGCCACTGCTGATTTTGAATGCTGCTGTTGTCGCTACTGTTGCTATTGCTGCTGCTGCTACTGCTGCTGTTGTTGCAACTGTTGCTATTGCCACTGCTGATTTTGAATGCTGCTGTTGTCGCTACTGTTGCTATTGCTGCTGCTGCTACTGCTGCTGTTGTTGCAACTGTTGCTATTGCCACTGCTGATTTTGAATGCTGCTGTTGTCGCTACTGTTGCTATTGCTGCTGCTGCTACTGCTGCTGTTGTTGCAACTGTTGCTATTGCCACTGCTGATTTTGAATGCTGCTGTTGTCGCTACTGTTGCTATTGCTGCCAATGTATAAACTGTAATTTGCAAAACACAGTGAGTCACTGTGTTTTGCAAGCCTTGTTTATAATTTTGTGGGTATGGGGCATTTTACACTGCAGGTCATTTGTGCAAGGGGGAAAAGGGACTCCTCTAAATAAAAAAAATTATGAGAAACATTAGTGTCTAGGTAGTTCTTTGGAACCTTCCTTCATGTTGCAAATGCTTAGAGAGAAAGTAAAGAAATAATAATTTGCATTGGAAAAACATGCATATGTAAATCAGTGTATGAATTTGTTAAGTGCGTGGTTACAGTTTGAATTATTGTAATATGAGTAAAAGTCGGAGTTGAGGATAGACGGGACAAAATTTATGTTTTGGTTTGTTTTTAATGCGACAGTAAATTATGTTCTAATGAATTGATGTGATAGATTTACAATTAACATAGCTAGACTGTGGTATAGGAATTTTTACTATGACTGATATTTGTTATGTCATGTCTACTGTATACCTGATATATACTCCAAATGTTTTCAAGACATGTTGAATATACATGTACTATAAAATGGTAATTAGTATAGTTTTAATCTCCTAAATGTTGCTGCTACTATTACTGCTGCTGTTGTTGCTATTATAATGCTACTGCTGCTGTTGTTGCTACTATTGTAAATGCTGCTGCTGATTTTACTGTTGCTACTGCTGCCTGTTGTTGCAACTGTTGCTATTGCTACTGCTGATTTTGAATTCTGCTGTTGTCGCTACTATTGCTGTAGCTGCTGCTACTGCTGCTGTTGTTGCAACTGTTGCTATTGCTACTGCTGATTTTGCTGCTACTGTTGTCGGTGCTATTGCTATTGCTGCTGCCACCATTGTTGTTGAAACTGTTGCTATTGCTGCTGCTGTTGTCGCTACTGTTGCTATTGCTGCTACTACTGCTGCTGTTGCAACTGTTACTATTGCTGCTGCTGATTTTGCTGCTGCTACTGTTGCTATTGCTGCTGCTACTGCTGCTGTTGTTGCAACTGTTGCTATTGCTACTGCTTATTTTGAATGCTACTGTTGTTGCTATTGCTACTACTGTTGTTGCTGCTGCTACTATTGTTGCAACTGTGGCTTTTGCTGCTGCTAAGTTTGCTGCTGCTATTGCTACCGTTGCTGCTGATTTTGCTGCTGTTGTTGCAATTACTGCTACTGATTTTGCTGCTGTTGTTACTGTTGTTACTAGTGCTGATGCTTTTATAATGCTGTTGATGCTTTTGCTTTTAATGATTGTTGTTGTTGCTGCTACTACCTTGTAGCCAAATTTGGACAGAACCAAGTAATCAACTTTTTACACTTATTAATTTAGGACCCTGGACTGGCCCAAATTTTATGCGAAAATGAGGTCAGAATATCCCATGTGCCCAGACCTAGTTTCTTGGCCATTACTTTGATTAGTAAAGTTTGTTCATTTTAAGGTAACATTGATTGAAACCAAAACTGAATGAAAATGTAATCCGATCTGCTTTCATTCGTATTTATTTCATCTCTGCTCTAGATACATATGCAATTCTATAATGCCAGCTACATCAAACCATTATGTAAACATTATTATTTGATAAGTAAATTGAGGTTCAGAATATGTGTTAATATTTTATAGAATGTGTATATATGGTGTTCTCCACCATATAACAAATGTAGTTTAATATAATAGAAAGGTTACTCTATGTAATTTATTTTTTTATCTGTTTATTGCATAATATATACTATACTTGTAGAATGACTTGATTGGAAAATTGAAGGAAATGCACCAGCTTATAGCTCAGCGATAATCAACCAAACAAAATTGGAGGGTCTTTTTAAAAATTTTGGTAGGGACAGTATGTTGTTGTCTAACCACATATAACAGGGTTAGTCCATTCATAGTAATTATTCCAAATTAAGCAGATTTGGACTTTGAAGCTTGGTTACGAGGACTGAGCAAGCCCGTTGGCTGGATTTCTAAAGGTGGGTTCTGATTTTTTCCCTACCACCTTTTTTCGCACTCACCTTGTCACCACCAATGGTAGGTAAGATTTTAAGGATAAAACACCTTTGATGTCTTGAAATGGCATTCCAATTCATAAAAAATGCTAAATTTCAAATGTTTTGAGTTAATTTTAACAACTTCCATGCAAAAGGCACTGTTTACTAATAATTTATAAGGGCATTTCTGGAAAAGGGGGGGTTCTTTTGAATCCCTCTAATCTTCCTGGCTACAGGCTTGCTGAGGGCAGCAGAGCTCCAGAATATATTTTGACTGCATAATGAGCAAATGAGATAATTAATATTGTTGCAACTTTCAGCAACAAAAACAAAAAATACAAACAAAAAACGAAAACAGAAGGAAAAAAAAAAAAGAAAAACACCTAAAAATATTCCTGGTACCAGATATGGTATACAAATTTTATTGTTTGTATAGTATAGTGGTAATGAAAATGTTAAAATAACAATGACGATGAACAATCATT
The DNA here is from genome assembly GCF_011630105.1 of Anneissia japonica. Lineage (NCBI taxonomy): Eukaryota > Metazoa > Echinodermata > Crinoidea > Comatulida > Comatulidae > Anneissia > Anneissia japonica. The sequence goes on from NW_022713787.1 coordinate 276,095, forward strand.
GTGCACCCGTACCCATCCATGGGGATGCTCATAGCATATTTATTTATTTTTTCTTTTTTATTTGTTACATCACATTTTTTTCCCCATCAAACATGCAGATGCCTACTCGAAAGTTACCATAAAATTTTTTAAAAACTCCTTTGAATCGAGAATTAAAATAAGTACTGTATGCTTTACGACTTTTCACTTTTGTAAATAGATAACGAGATAGCATTTCCCAAGTTTCTCAACTCTGCGATCATAACAATTTTATGATAGCGGTATTTATAGCAACTCATTCAAATTTCTGATACTTGATTAGAGCTTAAGTAATCGGAAGAATCATGTAAAGAAGAGAATAGTGCAGATGTGTGCAAAAGAAGAAAAAAAAGACAGAACTAGTTTAAGTACCCTGCATGACTCATTCTGATCTCCAAAAAGTGCATTGATACAAATCACCCTAATATGGATGTGAAGAGGACAATAAGTAGGTCGTTGCTTTGATCTTTGATTGATGTCGCAGGGAATGCGTACCTTGGTTTTGCCGCACATTTTGAGCTTGAATGGTCTGTGAAATGTGAAAGATGAGAATTTCTCACAATAATGAGATTGTTGAATTTGCGTCAGACTGACTCCATATTTCTAATTTAAACGTTTTTTGTTCTGAATCGATTATGGTTTAACAATGTTGTTATGTTCAATTTGCTTCTGTTAGGTGTCCAGTGTCTGGTATTATAATCTAAGGACAACGTACATTCATTCAACAGTAAGAGTGTACATAATAATAACGTATTTATCAGTAACATGGGTAATATTTTTTTGATAGTGTTTTGCATAAAGTCATTTTAATCTTATGAACTGAATAAGATTCTGTGGGATTTTATTTTCGACATTCTAATCACTGATATTGTTTTTATTATTTCTTTTTATTCCTCCCTGTTTTCATTATCCTTATAAACTCAGTAAAATAAATTCTAAATTCTGTTTCTATTAAGTCACCTAGTATACAATGTAGGTTTATCTTTTCTAGTTATTATTTCAATTAGCCTTACCAATATGTAATCAATTTTAATGGCTTTCATTTTATTCAAGAACAATATCGGTACTACGATTGATTATTGAGTTTATTAGGAATTTTCTTATTTATTATTTAAATTGACATTCTAGTAATAAAGAATAAGATTTATTATCATGTTTTATGAACACTGAAATAATCAGATGCTAAATTTGTGGGATTAAGCAATAACATAACCGAGTTATTTTACCTGAAGTAATAGTCGGTATTTTTTAGCAATTTATCCCTGGGAAACCAATTTCCCATGAGCCATAGCTACAATCTGTCAGTTGGTTTTAATACTATTTGTAATTCCGTTGCCGCAAATGGCAAGCTTCGTAAGATGATGGTCCATTTACTAAGATGCAGAAAATCGTGTTTGTGTATTACCTGTTTTTATTACTGCTTGATTAAGGACCTCGTTACTTCGTGTGACTCATTTATTTACAGAATTTGCTTCACTCTGCAAAATTACTCGAAAACATCAAAGATGCACCGAGTTGGAGTTCCTGTCAGCCTTTGAATGATGTATGCGTATGCGAATGATTATTTACATAACATTTGCTTATGGAAAAAATGATCTTTTCTAATTCTGTCCAAAGCGTTAGTTCTAATCGTTAACCATGAGATGCTATTTTTCCTTGAAATTTCTTTTTTTAAGTTGAAATATGACAGTGTTAAGTCGTTTTTCGATTATTTTAAATGATAAGTAAAATGGAAAAAAGATTAAAATGTAAGTTTATACAATTATGATTGATGAATAATGTAAGTGGCAGTTAAAATATACAGTAAATGCTATATTTAGGCCTACATTTATTTTTAAAACCACTTTCTATATATTCTAAATGATGAATAACAGTAATATATACAAGATGCATTAAGTAATGTATAATTTATGCAAATGTCATTCAAGATGCGAAGAGGATGTGTTCAATGTTTGAATCTTTATTTGATTATTAATTAATTGTGTACTATCCTAATTTTTTAAAATGATAATTAATAATGATCGATTTCTAAAGTGCATATTGTGGAGGCCTCTATACGCTTAACGTAAACGTGAAAACAGAAACAGACCAAGGGTTCAAATGTTCTGTGGCAAGACAGCAAACATGAATAATAATGAAATTAACAGTACACAGATGGCATTTACCAAAGGAGGGCTGCCAAATTTTGGTAGATTTCGTAGAAGCAGTTTTCCGCAGTAGTTGCGGTTCTGTTTCCCTACCTTGAGGTCGGAGTTTCAATCACTCCCTGTACATTTCCTTGTGTCCTTAGGCAAGGCACTTAACCAACGTTTGTCTCTCTCTAACCAGGAGTACAAGTGGGTACCTCAGTAGGCTCAAACACAAAATATGCTGATTAAAGCTACAACATTGCGGAATTCTCTTCATGGCGCTGAGTATGTGTTGCATATGTGCTTGATCCAATTACCGCAGTATTATTGTGAAGTGCTTAGAGGCCTTGTATAAGTGTAACATATTATTAAAAAGATGGGGATTTTTGGAAAAGACAGAGACATTTAACTGATAAGATGGAAAGGTTTATTATGTTCACTTGAGTCTTGTTGGTACTTAAAATTTCTGAACATAACATGTTGGTGAAGTTTTTCCATATTTTCTTATGATTTTTGTCTCATTTGATTCTAGGGTGCGGATTATGGAATCAAGGTAATGATTTTTAGTTTAGGTCTTCATATATTGCTCTCTTCTTTTCATCTTACTAATGTATGCATGTGGCATTGTCGGCCATATGTATTCTATACGTGGCTACTAGGCTTATGGTAGATTAAATTTTACGATTATTTTCTTTTTGTAGTGATAGTACTAAATTTCATTATGTACGTAATAGAGTCTGTTGATCTACACAATTTCAATAAAGTTCAATTTAATATGCTTATTATATTTGAGTAAATTACTAAAAATTTGAATGAATCGAAATATCTCTTGCCAATTTGAGATGTATACTAATTTTCATTGTTATGATATCATTGCTAATTTTATATATGGTGATATTATATGGCACTTACTCATGCCTGCTATCTACTAATAAAGATAAAATATGGAATTAGCTTTAAGCTTATGGCGGTGTGCATAAAGATTGTTGGGGTTAAGTAATTTATTTTCATTTTTTACTGCTAATTTTTTTTTGCAAATTAACTTTAAAGGTTAAGGACTTGTAAATGTTGATTAAAAGTACAAGATACATAAATAACATACTTAGCATGGTGTAGGGTTTTTAACTATTTTTATCAATTCATCTTGAGTTAATAAATTGATTACATTTGTAGAGAGAGATGCTAATTTGACCTTTTATTTCAAAATCTGTTTAACATTACTTGGGTTTTATTTGCATGTAGATTTATGCCTATAAGTTTTTATACAATTTTCTAAATTCTTCCTTTTGATTTTTCCTTTTTTAATCTTATATAGTCTATCTTAATTCTTAATAACTATTTTTCTGCGTTGAAGTGATTCTAAAATAGCAAATGTTTTACAAATAAGACATCTCTGCTATGTAGAAAATCCATCATTAATGTAATGTTGTTTGCATAGATTTTAGTGATAATGACTCGTTTCTATTCTGCTCCAAGCTATTTTTGCTGATGTTTATAGAAGTCTACTTCGTGAATACTTAACCTGGATAAACCGACAAATTGCCTATTCTTTCCTACACATGAGAACACCCCTCGAAAAATAATAGAACAGTCGACTCCTGGCGCCAAGCTCAAGCAGCCCCGCCACCATGCAACTTCCTCATTTTTTTAAATTTTTTTTTTGAGACACGAAAGTAGACACCTCAGCTAAGGATTTTCGATTGTGGATTTTACTGATCTTATTGGATTTATAGCTTGCATTTTTTATGATCTTTTGGGGATTTTACTGCATCCTGCTTGCTGTTTTGCTACTGTTTATAGAATTCTTCATTGCAGTACTACTGTACTGTAAAATGTTATTTTTATTAACATTGTAACTAATCAGTTGGGAAGCCATTTAAGTATCCAAATATCCAGAATGTAAGGTGTCACAATTATTGAAACTATTGAAAAAATGAATTTGATCATTAAAAACAAATGTCTAATAATGTTAGAATCATTATTTTATACTAAGCTTAAAGTTGATAAATATTTACATTGAACAGTGATTAATATTTTTACTGGTTTACCATATTCAAAATAAAAAATTATTAGGTGACCAAGGTATTTTTAACATTTTCGTTTAATTTCAAAGATTTTATTACTGTAAGCATATTTCCTCCTTGTACTAAAAATTGTTCTTAATATGAAGAAATATCAGAAAAAAAAATTCACTAACAAAGAAATTTTACAAATATTTATTATCAAATTCCTGCTGGAAAATGAGTTTGTTTTGGTATTTGTCGCCATTTATGTCACAGGGATCAATGATGGTTCTCATGGATTGGTTGAAAATTCGGTAGAGTTCAATAGTAGAATTAATATCACTTGCCAAACTCAACCCCCCATGTAGAATTGTAAGCCCCAAGAGTGTTATACCATTTCACAATCGAAGTAACAAATATGATTTATTGCTGTCTCGGTTTTCATTTTATTACATATTTTCGAAAGTGGCACATTGTTACCTAGTTGGTGTATCCCAAGTAACTTTTTGTGACACTAGTAATATTCCCATCTAGAAAGAATTAGGCAAATGACCGATATAATTATGAATATTACAAGTATAATAGGTCATGTAATATATAGTGTCTGTCAGATTGCTTCATGATAAAGTATATCAAACAAAAAATAAAAACACACACAAATTCTGATTTACCATTTCCTTAACTTGATCTAAGCTTACTAGGTGGAAACTTAGTTTAAATAAGTGATATATAATTTTCAATTTCTGCATTTTACGTTGGATGTGGAAATATTTTTTAAAAATGAAGAAAGATAAGAAAGTGTTTTGTCAAATGTTCTTTAAAAAACATCTGCGAAGCTGTATTCATTGACACATTCTTCAGAAGCATTGTTCTGGTTTAACTAGTGGTCCAGATTTAGAAACTACGTATGAAATATGAGCAAAAATATCAGTCGTGTTTTTCGTAAACTGAGATGCCATTGATTGTCATGTTTTTATCTGGCTTATAGTTGAATTGGCTACATGTAAACAAGATATTTGCAAGTTGATTGAATCGAAGTAACTGCTTTATTCCATACGTATGTTCTTGTAACTACGTAAGAAGTTTGTCTCTTTCTATCTAGTTTGTATGAACATTGTGATTCTGCTCACATGTCTAGGTATACTCTTCAGGGATGGGACATTTGTACTTGTGCATGTAAATATTAGGGGGATGTTAATGTTGCAGTGATTATAAAAGATTTTGCAATTATAAAACACTACAGTAGAACCCCTATTAAGGGCACACCTTCAGGGCCAGAAAGTGTCTCCTTAATTAGTGGGTGTCCCCTGAATAAGGGTTGGCCATAGTGTTCACTTAATAGGAGGGGCTCTACTGCATAGATAAACCAATCATGTTATACAAAATTGTGAGATGTCCATATGTACTGATACCCAGTTTATTCAAACATTATTTTCTAATCTTTATGGGAAAGTCTCTTTGAAACAGCCACATAAGAATACACAATGATTTGAATAGATTCCTAATTTTTATGAGTGAAAAATGTCCAATATGAGTTTATTCAACATTTTTATAACAGATTTTTGTTTTGAGACTTTGATTTATTTTGTCATTAGGTGAGAAATATTGCTGCGAGCTTTGAGGTTGCTATGGGGAGATGGAGTGATTATGAGATAAAAATTCAGGTGTGATTATAAAACCGGGTTTTACCTGGTGGCACAATATGACTCATTCGCACCTCTCTGCATTTAAATGTCACGTAGCGAATATATAAAAAGGAAGATTAATTAAATTTTTCTGATTCTGTATTCTGTGCAGAAGATTAATTCATTCACCAGTGAATTGTGTTTCAGATAAGGAATGATCAACTATTAATCAAAGTTAGACATGCCCCCTTAAAAGGTGATGGATTTTTTTTTCTGACTATTAAGATTTACTGAGGCATTTGTATGATTCAGACAAGCGAGAACTTTGATAGGATTTCGGTAGACAATCGTGAATAACATATAAGCAGTCGTGCTAGTGTATTGAAGACGATATAATCTTTGATAAGCGCCAAAGTAAGAGGGGCACTAATTTGACAGTCGGTTATTAAATTGTGCAAATTTTGTTAGTGAAGTTCTTTAAAAGAACTTCTATTTGAACTTTTTTTTTTTATAGATTTTATCATTATAGAGTGCTCTAGACTAATGACTATTGGCTTGACTAAGCCAAAAAGGGCCAAGAAGTCCTTAGTAAAATATTAGAGGTTATTTCTATTAATATGATACTCAAATAAATAGGCCTGTAGTTAAAGGAGTGTGTACTTCCATCATTTTGTAGACTATCAAAGTATTAGGGGTTTTAAGCACCCCTTAACAAGTGTTGGGATAATAGCTATAGACCCAGGCCTTTCGGGTGGGCACTTGCAGAGGACGACAGGGTGCTAATTGCTGAACAAAAATTTAATCCAGTAATCAGTGAATTGAAACAGGTCAGAGACACTAGTATGTATATTAAACACAGATTTTCGCACAAACTGTGCATTTCATGTGAAATTGATCATTCACCGTAGTACGCTATGTGCTCGCATTCAATCAATACTCATTATTAGTTCCAGACTGCTACCTGTTTTATACTAACCGATTATAAGAGAATTCCAGTTTTTCAAAAATGTCATGATAATTATAAGTTGGGGGTTTAAATTCACGTTAAAAGTAAGCTTCTTTGGTGTGATTACTACCTTTTTTCAACTGTATATACATTTTTTTTTTTGAAGAAATAAAATAATATTTTTGGTCTTGTTTTACCCTCTTGTAGTATGTGACCGTAAAGCATATTACAACATGCCGGTTAAATACACAAAATTATCAATTTTAAATTAATTATGAATTGTGATTTAGCAATTAAGATTCGGTTGTGTGTGTGTGTCAATATCCTCTGGCTCAAGAATGAGTTAATGTACTCAGTTGAACAGTGAGTTGCATCTGAAATGCAAACATTATACTGGTACATTAAGAAAAAAAACGGGCATGACTGAAATGCCTTGTGCAATTCATCGCGTTCTTCTCTCATATCTTAGACGCGTTGCCTGATGTGGCTGTCTTGATAGATGGAAGTACTTTAAATTGTACAGTATTCGGCGTTACTTAACAAAGAATGATCTTAAAAGATTGAAGAGGCAAAAAAGCTCACAAATATATGAATTGAGATAATTCAATTGAGTTAATGAAGCGGAAGCTTGAAACGAGGTGACGCTGGACGAGGCGTTGAACTACACCATTAGAATGTTACTGAAGATTGGATCTTCTTTCTTGATGTTGTTTTCCATGATTATATACAGATTGTTTATTTAACTATTGACGAAAATGCTATTACCACAGTCAGTCATCATCAACATTATCATAATCAAATGAATGCCATCAAGTTTCATGATCATCGATAGCTTTATCATCATTTAATCCTGTCCAGACTATCAAATTCCTAAATATGGTCATGATGACATCACATTATGACCATATATAGGCACATCATAACTAAATATGGGCATGGAACAGTTATTTGTCAAAGAAAATTTGATAATCTGGACTAAGCTTTACATTATCATCATTATTGTCATCATCATTGTCGTCATCATCAAAATTAGCATCATTATTATAATCGACATCATCTCTTGCAGCTTCATAACCATTGTCAGTTTCTCATCAAGATCTACAAAATTATAATCACTATTTTCTTTATTATTAATATTATCCTCTTCAACATCATACAGTATTCGCCATCAGCATGATGATCATATTTATTATCATTTTCTTCATTATCATTATCAACTTCATCCTTATCATCTTCATCATTACTTTGTCATCATTATCTTCCTCTTCATCATCATCAACTTCATCATTATCACCTTCATCACCACATTACTTTCATTATCATCCTCAGCATCATTATCTTCATCATCATTATCAACTTCATCATCATTATCATCCTCATCACCACACTTTCATTATCATCCTCAGCATCATTAACATCTTCATCATCATTATCATCCTCGTCACCACATTACTTGCATTATCATCCTCAGCATCATTATCTTCTTCATCATTATCAACTTCATCATCATTATCATCCACATCACCACACTTTCATTATCATCCTCAGCATCATTATATTCTTTATCATTATCAACTTCATCATCATTATTTTTTTCATCATTGTTGCCTTTATCATCATAATCATCAGTGTTAACATCAGTGATCGATTCACAACTTTTCAAATATATAAATCCAGCTAAAAACAATGTAATTCAAATTACTAAACTGTATAAGGGATTAACCAGGTCTCCTGTGTCTCATACATTTTTTCCAGCTAATCGTTGTCATGTTCAATTTCATTTTTCTCACATCCGACAGATGCAATTGAAATAAATATTTTAGTTGCTAAGAAGTTTTATGATTTTTGCTGCAATAAAAAAGATATATAGTATATTATTCAAAAATCAAGGTTTGAAATTAAGTTACAAATGTTCAATGAAATGTCATTAAACATTTAAAAATGTGTTTAGTAGTCGGATATTATTGAGTAAAAGTAGATAAGAAAATATACATGTAATTACATGCTTTGCAATTGAGTTATATCTGTAGGCAAAGTTATCAGAAGAAATGTAATTCCTTTAAAAATAATTCCTTTAAACATAAAGATATTCTTTAGACACAAATTCCAATATATTTATAAAGTTAGATTTATTTAGTTACAAATTTATAAATCTCAACATTTTATACAAGATTGAAAGTGTTGTATTTTTTGTTTGTTAAAAGTAGATTCAAGTCTAATAAATATTTATTGATTATTAAATTAATATTATACTCATTTTGGTATATATTTATTTTGGATATAAATAATATTTCAGTTTGCTTTTGTCAACAGAAATGCAGTGTCCTTATTTCCTCTCTTATATTTGGCTTCCCAAGTATCATACTAAAAAAAACTCATAAAATATATATTTTTTGCTTGAAACTTGAGCACAATGCTTCCTGTTAGTACTCTAAGGGGGAAAAAAATAAATGTTTAACTCGGGGTGGATATGTTTTCTGTAAAGTGAAGAACCATTGTTTTTTGTACAGTATTATTTCTTTCGCCAGTTAACACACAGCAAAAATATATCTCATTTCTTCTTCTAGTGTTACAGTTTACTTGCTTATTTTGGCACAAGCTTTAGTAAATTATATCGTGTCTTTCCCTTTTGAATTGTAGACAGCAACGATAGCTATTGATGACTGTGATATCGAGGTGGCGTTACATTTTGAATCCTCTGAGAACACAGAGTACAGATGTGCCGCAAGAGCAACTCAGGATCGTAGCGAGAAAAAGTAAGTTCAGTTCAGTGCAGTAGCAATTCAATTCATCTTAATTCCGTACCGTAGAATACATAAATATCAAAGATAAAGATGAATGGAGAGTGGATCTACAAAAGAATCAATGGCAACATTTTTTACAATTCCCATCCTTCAACAAATTGAGTGGAGTGGAGTTGAATAGCTTAGTGTTTAAGATGTTTGCCTTCTAATCCTAGAGTGGTGGGTTCAATTCCTGTCACAGTATAGGTTTTTTTTTTCTCACGACCAAAAACAACTCCACTTCCTAAGCCCGATAATGAGACTCAGTTTACGTAGAGCATCTTGTGTTTATGTTTGTCTTGTGAAGGGATATGCTACTTAAAAAAGTGATTCAGTTTGCTGTTTAGCATCCTTGTTCATCTTTGGGCCTAAAACAAATTTAGAATTTAGAAAGAAACACATAAATTATATAAGTTACAGTATTTGGTTGATTGAATGACATGTTGTATCACTGTAACTGAACGAAGGAAGGAATACATAACTATTTTTTAATGAAACTATTGTTGTATAGACAGGATAAATGAGTATTTAATTAATCTTAAATTATCTTATTATTATTACTATATATATTAGATGATTTTGATGCTAATTGAGCTAAAGAATGATAAAGAATATATTTTATGAGGAATTATAGTTAATCTAAAATGACCAAGTCTTCATGATACAGTGCTTGGGAAGAATATTTTCTATGTTGTTCTTTGAATTTTTTCCTTGATTGTACAAAGAACTCATTTAAAAAAACTTTAAAAAATTTTTATTTTTTTTTTCAATTTGGCAGATTTCTGGACCTGACCGGGCCATTCATAATCGGCGGTCTCCCTGCAGTGCCAGACCCATTTCAAGTGACGAGTACAGATTTTATTGGTTGCATCCGAGACGTTACGATCGACAATAATCTCCTAGATCTGGCCTCCAGCGTTGAAGATTATCTCACTCAGCCAGGATGCGGTGCAAAAGAGAATTACTGTCGCCAAGGTGGTTTGTGCAAGAATGGCGGGACGTGCGTTAGTAAATGGAACACTTACCAATGCATGTGTCGTGAAGGTTACACTGGTCAGCGATGCGAACAAGGTAAACATTTCTTCATCATTGTGGAATATTTTGTGCGTAGGCCTTCTAAGCACAGAATTTTGTGAACCAAGAAAAATATACACGGTAGTGTATCTAGTGGGTGAGCTAGGGACGCACTCTCTCCCCCCCTTTGTAATTTCTTTATTTTGAGCTGCAGATGGTGTTTTTCTCCTCCATCTAAATTAGACTTCCCAATTTATTTTTCTGTTTTTATGGACCTTCCAAAAATATTCTGAGACTCTTCAAGTTTGCAAAACATCAATTATCTCCAGAATGATGTCCAATTTGACTAAAGTTCAACCAATTTTATTGTTACCAGAGGAAGGTACTTAAAGAAATGCCAATCACTAGAGAGAAATAAAGAAAGTTCTCCGGAATAATAGGCATAATTGTTGAATGTTGAGCATCCTTTTTGCCTTGCGGCTACTTTCTTTATAACCGGTTTGGTTTTCTCTCATTCCTTGGTATATTATATTGACTAATAAATCAAGGTGAGGGAGAAATATTTATTCTGGCAATGAATCATCCATGATGGACACCTCACATGAGGCCCTTAAGCTAGTAAGCAGTGCATTGTCGGTAAGGTTCGTCAATTTAGATTTTTGTCACCAGGGAGTTCCTTTCATGGTAATGTTTGCAGTATTTTGACGCTTGCGTTGCATAAAGATTTTGCCGCTGTTTCAGAGTTGACGTTAAATTCCCAGTTCTTTGTTACCTTTCACAGTCAGTCTTTGCGAACAGTTCCAATTTACAATATTTTGTGTTCAGGATATCGGTCTACCAGAATTACAAACATTAGGCTTGGAAATACTTTTATTTGATGATGATAATAATTTTATTAATAGTAATAATTTGATTTACCAAATGTGTTTTATAGCGCTTCATATTAATTGTTAGTACTCTTCTTAGTAAAGTACTCTTAATTTTTATTATTTACTGTTTAAAAAAAGAATATGTCTTCTTTCTGATACAGTCATTACTACAATGGTTTTGATAAAAAGAAATACCTCTTTAAAAAAAATAACCCATTTGGTGTTGAATTACTATTATTTTCTCTAAATTTAATTATTTTTAAATATTTTATTTTATTTTTTTTTTTACAATTTTCAGCAAGCTGTTTTAAGGTTTTGTGGGTCTGAGTTTAAAAAATGTAATATTAAAATGTTTCTGTACGTCAGATTGTAGTTGCATTTTTAGACTTTGATAAATAGGGGCATATAACCTATACCGTCATTAGTTATCGGTTCAAATCTTGTTGAAACAGCGAGGTTAAGTGTTTCAGAAAGCATTTGCCTTGAGGATAAATAGGTGTTTCCAAATGGTGTATTGGAAATGTCATCTTTCTGGATAATATTCAAATGTTGCATATTCCAGTTAATAATATAATAATTCCAACTGATTCTACAAATATCTTGAATTGACCGAGCGTATGTGCTTTGCATATCAATGCAGACGTGAAGTAAGCACCCTGTAACATCTAGGTCACACATGCTTTACATGCTCTTCATAATTTTATTTCTACACAAAACACTCGATTAAAGATTTGTAATATAAAGTAATTTTGGTCTGTGAGAATTGGAAATATATTATATTTTTGTTTTAAAAAAACAAAATCATTAATAATGAGAGAGTGGACTCTCCTAATAGCGGAGGAGTTTATTCATTTCAACCATGCAGTTATAAAATATATTTCAACACAAAACTATAAACGCTATGCTCACGCTAGCCGTCTGACAAGTCGCCAGCAGTAAGTAAAGATACTGTTTACAAAAAAAGTAATGGCATCGTTCGCCAAAATGGCTTTAATGTAATCAATAGGTTCCCATAGCAGTTTTACACTTATTCCTGAAATAACATGGATTTCACTACAAACAAAACGTATGGATTTTCATAATTGTATCCAATTATTCTGAACTTAAATAAAATCAATGATTAATGTTTTGCATTAACCAAAGTTATTGATTTTCATAACTCTTTGACGTTTGTTAATTTAAGCTGTGAACTTAAATTTATCCAATTATCATAAATGGTCACCTAATAAACACCAATAAATGATAAATAATTTCTAATTGGTAAAAAATTTATATAATATAATACTTTATGATACAATTATCAAATTGGTGTCTTAACCAATATAGGAAGTTATTTCATATCTTAAAGTAATTTGATATCGGGTCTCTATTGTATTGTCTTTTTGTGCAGATGTCAAGTTCTATTTACCTACTTTGATGAAAAGTAGTGCATAGTGATGCATTGTTGGGGGGGAGACCATTAGATGATACACCTCAGTGTAACACAATTTACTCGCCTGAAACTGAATTCACCCTGTGGCTGTTTGCATTAACCTATCATCTTTCGTTGTCATTTCTCGCAAAATTTAACATGCAGTGGTGATGATGTCATTACTCTTGAAATGTGAAAAGCATGGAAATTAAGCACGGCGATTTGTTACCATTGATTTCTGTGCTGCAAGTCGTCTAATCTATACACGCATAATGGAAGACATGTACGCTTCGGAATGTATTGTAACTAGTCACTTGGAACTATTCTATCTGTTGATTTTTTACAATCGTTCGCCAGTGTAAAAGCTGCATGTTAAATAGTGATAAAATAAAAAAATGCTTGAATTATGGATTTTTAACTTAACTTATAGATTAATATTGTAAATCATGTTATAACTAGTTAAGTGTATTACCATCAGCAAGTCAAATGCATTAATGAACTTGTAATGGCAAAAATAGAGATACTAGCTTGTTATTCTAACATCAGGATTTGAAATCATCAATCGAGACCATAATGTACAAAGACAACAAGAAGCCATACTGAAAATGCAAGTAGTTCACACAGTCACCTGCGAAAGTTCAAAATGTGAACCAAAGTTTGTGCTTTGATTAGAGTTTAATTAGTTGGTATAGTTCTGTTCACCTCCTATATATCAAAGATAAACAATTTCAAAAAACATGCTAAACATTTGCACCAACACACCTGCTAATTGTTTGTTTGTTTATTTATTTATTTATTTCTAAACCAACAGTGATAAATCACCCATTTACAGGATGGGTATAAAATATATTGTGATGTAAACTCTAAAAATACAAACAATACAATCCATTAATTGTAGTATGGACTGATGTAAACTTAACTTACATACCAGCAATAAAAATATTGAATTTTTTAAACTGTTATTTAATTTCTTTTAATGATAAACATCAAAAAAAATTTTATATGTTTAACTATGGATATAGAAAAGTATTATTTCTGCAATTGTTTTGATAGTAAGGAAATACATGTACTTAAACCACTTTAAGTATACAATTTGAGTATTTAAACGTTGACAGTGAATCCTTATGTATTTTTGTTTCAGAAAAAATAAAACCAAATTATTTATGGTACAAACACTATAATCTGTACCTTATACAACTCTTATTATGAACCAAAATATTCAGTGAAAAGATCAGATATATCATTACAGCAGATTTCAATAAGGCGATTATTATTAGCTCATGCTTGTGTTAGTAAGGTGTGATAATCACTCAGCCGTTTCTATAAATAAAGATTGCTTTTCTTTCAATAAGTGTTTGGATTTTCATTCATGTAGGGTCAAGCCAGATTATGAGATTTGATGGTATGGGGGTAGTGCGTTACGAAGTCACTCCGACAGGCATCACTCTGCCTTGGAAAAATGCTGTATCATTTAGAACGCGGGCCTTGAACGGATTGTTGATGTACATCAAGGTTGGCTCAGTTGAAAGTCAAAAAGAAATCTTTTTCGAGGTAAGTTTTTAAGTTATCTGATAGAAATAATAAATTTTACTGAAATAGCATTGCAACAGTCTGCTCTGACTAGAAAAAATAAACAGTATTTTACTCCATAGTTTAGGACTATATGTAGATCTTTTGTCGTGTTTTCCATACGAGCATTACTGCTATGCCGATTGTAATGTCACACTCATTACAAGAAAGCACAATATTATTGCAGACAACATAGATATATCCAGCAAGTTGATATTTTTAGCAAATGTCACAAATGTGTTTTCATTTCTTGCAGATTGAGAATGGATATGTGCAGTATCGTTACCATTCGAACGTGATCGCGAGAATCAACAGCGTACAGGTGAATGATGGAGAGTGGCACTACGTGGAAGCCGAATGGAAGAACCGCCAAGTGGTTGTCAAACTTGATTATGGAAAAGAAACAGTACGTGACATGCATTGCTTAATCATTTGCATTAAACTCAGTTTATATCTATTTTAATCATTCTAACTTGATATTTAAAGAAACTAGATGAATGTAATGTTCATCATGTTCTTCCTGTTATTATATGTATAAACAATTAATCTGATAAATGGGAAGCTGTCACTTGATTATTTAGGTGATAAGTGTGCGACTTTTTTTTTTTTTATTGTACACATGGGCATTGTTAAACACAGAAGACATGGTTTAAAGATTCTTCAGTTAGACAGCGCAATATAATACATTGTACTTCAGGTTTCAAGCTGAAATACAACTAGGGCGGTATTTGAACTGAGAATCCAAGAATCTCTTTGGTGAAGCGCCCTCACGTTGTGCTTCTTCAAATACCATGTCAGATTCCGATGTTGGCAATCATATCTTTGAATCTGTCTCTATTATTGACGGCATAAATGTGATCAATTCTCCCTTGCCCAGTTGACAGTATTAAGTCATCTAAATACTTTTTCCTTTGCCTTCCCCTAGATCTGGTTCCCTCTATTTTACCTTCTATTGTCAGTTTTTCTAGACCATCCTCACGGATTACATGCCCCAAGAATCACCACTTGTTTAACCAATTGATATATGTTGCTATCAATACAATTAAAATCAAAATGGCTATGCTGCTATTATATATTAATGGTGTATATATATACTGTCTCTTATACACATCTAGATGTGTATAAGATTGTAAATTTGTGCTATAAAACAATAAATAAGGACACGGTAACATCAATCTGTATCATGGAGTGTACAGTATTTAACTGGCATTAAATCACCTAAACTACTGCATAACCCAAGCTTGTATTTAATTTTTTTTGTTTTCTGAAATTCATGTACAGTGTATGTACTGTACAATCTCGAAAAGAAGCCTATGCTATCTTGAAAGGAAGCCCATGGGCTTCTTTTTGGGGCTAATTTTGCAAACTAGAGAGGGTGCTTCAATTTGAAATGGGCATCATCTTGAGATTAAGCCCACTGGGCTTCAATTTGAGTTTTTACAGTAACCTGTAGTATATAAACCAGTAGTAACATATCAGTATTGCCTGTTGATGACTGTTGACATGTCAAAACATGTCGTTTATCAGTATTGTATATATTATTAGATGCATTACTGCATTTATAATTATAGTAATTAAATTGTGTTGTTTTCTTTAAGTGAGTGGTAAGATATGGCTCCTCTGCTTTTGTGGTTTAAATGTTTTATTGTTTAAAATGTTTATAATATTTCCATATCTTGATGTCTTTTTTGCATTTTCTTTTTAGGAAACTGAAACGGTAGTGTATGAAATAGCAGGGTCGCCCGTTAGAATTCTGGAGGTTGGTGGAAAAAACACAAATGAAGAAAATGTTGAATTTGGATTCTCCGGTTGCATTCAGGTATTTTGTTTATTATTACTAAGCAACATAAGTTTATTGCAATTATTAATATGCATATTATTATTACTTATTTTTTTCTTATTGTTATTATATTGATGATACAAGAAATAAATTTTCACAGTTAGAATAAATAATTTTAATATTATAATTAATATTATTTTATTATAATATTTATTTCGTTATTATTATTATTATTATTATCATTTTACAAGACATTCTGTTCATCAATTTCAGTTATACTTCTTAAAACATTTTGATACTGTGGATCAGTAATAATCTTTTTCAATCATCAAATCAGCAAAAATATTTATATATATTTAATATTTCTTGTTTATTTCATTTCATTTATTTATTAACCACAATTTACATGGTAAAATATGGGTAGGGACAGTTAAAGAGAATAGAATCTCTATACCCCATGAAGGGCCAATTGCCCTTTTTACAAATAAACAAAAAAAATGAACAGAGTGCATGTTTACATTTAATTTGAAAGTATGTGATAAATGACCAAAATAAAATTTAATATAAAAAATATATATATAGTCCTATGTATAACATGCTGTATACAACATAAAATAAAGATATAAACATTAAAGGAAAAAGGGAGGTGTAAATATAAAGACAGAAAAAAAATTACTGTCAATCAATAATTTGAATAGAATATAGTACAATAAATATTGCACAATATTAAAACCAGGGTTCCACCCTACAACATCAAAATTGTGCTTCTGGATTTTGTAAAGAAATAAAATATAAAGATTAGATTTGATTGGATTTATTCGGTGTAAACACCAAGGATAGCCCACAAAAGTCTAGAAGAAGGCTTATTTCCAGTGGGGTCTTTCTGGTGGTGATTGGGAGACAATCCCCTACTCTTTTCCGAAGAGTGTACTGCGTTCTTTTACCGTGCACATGGGCCATAAATGCACACGAGACCAACGGCTTAAACATCTCATCCGAAAGACGCTGCGCTATTGTAACTTGTATTACAGCCCTCCAGTTGAAACACAAGGAGAGGCAGCAATGGGAATTGAACTGGGAACATAGAGATCTCCACGGTTCAGCACACACACAGTGACTACCACCAGATTTGCTGACTAAGCTAAGCTGCTCCCTAAAGATTATATGTATTATTTATTTATTAACATTTGAAAACCTTTTGTTTTTCAGGGTGTAAAGGTTGGATCCCTGACTCTAATTGTTGACGATAGCAATACACATAATGTTGCTGATGGCTGTGATTACAACAACCCTTGTGAATCTAACCCATGTCCTGATGACTCTCGTTGTATAGACGACTGGATGGCATACCATTGTGAATGTAACACTGGTAAGTAAAGCTTGTGAATACATTTAGCTGAGGTGAGACTAAGTTCTTAATTGATTGTATCCACGTTTAATCCACGGCGCCGCGTCTTTTGAATTTGTGATTTATATATGTCTATTGTCAGCATCAAGAAAAGAATAGATGTTTTTATGCCAGATCTGTCTGTGTTGAGATAATAAATTATTTTAACAATAGCAGTCGGTGTTTGAATTCTATCCACCTTTTGATTATTTTTTTGTATCTTATTTACTGTGTATATATTTTATATATTTTATTGGTGAAAATAAATATACATTTTGCCCACCAATTCGCGACCATCTTTGGGTCCTGAAAATTTAAGGGTAATCTTGGGGTTCCATCTCCAATTAGAGGGTTAGCTTTGCGTTAAAACATTGATGATTATTATTTGGTTCTTTGAAGAATTGTCTCAAATGAGAGGGGTCTTGGGATTAGAGGTGTCTCAAATAATACAGTATAAAGTATAATTTTAAATAATGTCTTTAATGTATAATAAAACAAACACTTTTTATGCTCATTAAATTATACAAATCTTGTGCTGTTTCACTTACATCTGCTTAATTATGACTCGAGAATCGTGAGAAAAACACATCCATGATCTGTGAAATGTCACTTGTACTTCGCAGTGTTTGCTCACGCATATCACATTATCATTTGTCTTACTTTAATGTATATGCACCTGGACTTTTTTTACAATAAATTTTTAATGAGATTCAATATATTTACCAAGAATTGTAATATTTATTGAATTGAAATTTAATATGTACTCTGAAGCACAAGAACAGTATTGTAAACTATAGCTTGCACAAAGCCATATACTGTAAAGTGTTAATGGAATGATTCATGGTTTTTTTTTTTCTCTCTTCTCTTCTTAATATGATTTATAGATCATTCTATGATTGTTTTTACATATTCCATAAAAAAGTAGTTCATTGAGTTTATGTTTAAGTAATACAATACTCTTATGGACCTCTGAACATGTAGTATTTTACATTTTATAGAAATAAATTTCCAATTAATTTGTTCAGTAACAAATCTTGGATTTAAGACATAGGAAATTATGCTCCTGTGTGTGTAATAATGGAAAAGCTGAATGCTTTTAAATTCAGACCATCATACATAAAAGCTAAGCTGTTATTGGTCCCTTGAGCCTCTTAATATATTACATCATAAGATGGAAGAACGATATTCATGGGTTGAGACGTTTTTTCAAGATTTGTGAACTAGATATTGGATAAAGAACGACTGAATCTATTTGACCGACTGATCATGCAGGGGTCCCAAGTCTCCCGGTACTCCTGGGAAATCAGTATGGACTCCTGCAAACAGCAAAAATCTCCCTGAAATTCACTTATCTCCCGCAAATTCAGTAAAATACAAATCTTTTTGTTTTATTTTTAGGCCTAAACTTTGGTTGCCGATTATTTTTTGCAGTCTGACAGTGCCATTTCCGGGCTTCTAAAGGTTCCTATTCTAAAAAAATTTCATCATCTCAGGCCCAGTCATGGTGGGTCTGAGGTGGGCGTGGGCTTTCGCTTGGTACCTACACTTTTTCCTCATAAAATATATAGTGCCCCTAATGTCATTAAAGAATCTCCCGGAAATGGGTTCTTCCAACTTGGGACCCCTGGATGTTGTAATGTCTTGAACATTATTTGGTCAACAACATAACATCATCAATCATTTAACACTTTTTTAATGTTGTTAAAACAGTGAGATAATTATGTAAAAATAAACAAACAACATTTTCAAAATATTTATCAGGATAATTATATATATATATTTTTTTATTTGATTTATTTATTATCTTTAGCAGTACAAATACACAAAAACTAAAATAATATTCAAAAATAATTAAAACAAAAACAACTATTAGGAGATTAGGTTTTTGCAAAGAGAGCTCCTTTTATCATCATTTGTGACAAGCCAGTTCTTTTACTTTAATAGAAATGTGCTATATTATTATTGTTCCTTTTTTTTATATTTGGTATCTTGTCACATTTTCATTGTATTCATCATCATAAACATTTATATATTTATTCTATTTTTTCATGCTCTTTTTCATATCTTCATTATCATTCAATATTTATATCATAGTTATCAAGTTTATATGAAGTTTTACTATGCATTATATTTTATTGATTCATATTTTTTGTACTTCATAAAGTCAAGTCAAATATACATTTTAAGAATTATTTTGTATACTGCCATTGAAATATATTATACATTTATTAATACTTTGCATACATATAAAATATATTATTATTTTTTTTGTAGCACATTTTGGGCCTGAGTGTTCTGGAGCCTGTGAACTAGACATTTGCAAGCACGGCTCATCCTGCTCCATGAATCTAAAAACCGAGATGGGGTATGAATGTGAATGCTCCAAATCGTTTTACGGAGACTACTGTGAAAATCGGGTTGAGCAATGCAGCAACGGCTTATGGGGATTCCCCATATGTGGGCCGTGCAATTGTGATCCAAATCTGAGGGAGAACTCGGCATGTAATAAAACAACCGGCGAATGTACTTGTAGAGTATGTCAATGTTTTCTTTATTATTATTTTATTCTCGATTAACAGCAAACATTCCAGCACACAATTTACAGTATGTGTTTTACTATGCAATACTCTTTAAACCGATTCTGCCATGAGGGCGGACTTGTTTTGAGTGATGAGGAAAATAATCTACCAGTTACTGGATTTGAACCTAGGACCAAGGGTGGCATGCGAACACCTGAACTGCCAGGCAACAACGCCACTTCTCTTCACATTTACTTCCAATTTATGCTTCTTGAATTTACTGTGATTTTTACAAAAAATTTCTAATATACATTGTACGTATCAATTAGTGGAATATTATAGTATAATCAAGATTTTTTTTCAGGCTTACCACTACAGGAAAGGAGAACAGTGTTTACCCTGTAATTGTTATGGTCCTGGTTCGTATGGACCAGAGTGTGGTGACGATGGACAGTGTTTGTGTCTTAATGGCGTAATTGGAGAACGTTGCGATGATTGCACGGATCCCTTCGGGGAGGTTATAGACGGAAAAGGCTGTGAAGGTATAATATTGAAAATTGAAACAATTTCTATTAAATATCTATAATGATAATACAGCAGTAATAATAATAGAATTCTAAGTGGAAGGTAGTCATAATAATATATGTTAATATTAATCTGCTGGTAGTTATATTATTGTAATTTGATAAATTAGAAAATTAGTAAGTATATTATATTGGTTTATTTTTTATTGAGTAGTTTTTATTCACTCCAACTCGTGCACTTCGTTCTTCCAATAAATTTCTTCTTCAAGCCCCTTCAAAAAGGAAAAAGCTAAAAACATATGGACAATGCTCTTTTTCTGTTCAGGCACCTTATCTTTGGAATCTATTACCTCTTTCTGTTCAACGTTCTTCAAATTTAAACTCATTTAGAACTAATTTGAAAACTTTTTTGTTTATGAAATCTCTTTAATTGGGTTAATTGTTCACTGCGCCTTTAATAATGTTTTTTTGAATTGGCGCGTTATAAATTTCTGTATATTATATTATTCACTAATTTATAAAACATGATCTTCAAATTATTCATTTTACTGTTTTTTATAATTTACAGCAATTTATCGTAATTTTTCATTGTCAATTACAGTGGTTTATGATTCATGTCCGCGCCGTTTCAAGGAAGGACTCTGGTGGCCACGTACAAAGTTCAATAAAGTAGCGAACGTTCGTTGTCCAAATGGTACCATCGGTGACGCGACACGTAGATGCGACATAAATACCGGGTGGCTAGATCCTGACTTGTTTATGTGTACTTCCATCAGCTTCCAAGGCCCCTCTAAAACAGTAAGGGAATTACTTTTTTCTTTTATTACTATTATATATTTAAAGATAGCGTAATAACGATTATGTGACAATGTACGTACAGTATTCACTTTGGAGTACACTTGCACAATGTGTTTATTGGTTGGTAAATGTGAAAACAGTTTCCTACTCGCCTTCCAATTTAAAGCACACACAGCGCAGTTTTTGAACATGCACACAAGCCTCGACACAGCTAGGACCAACAACTTGAACATCTTTTTCCGAAAGATAAAAGACTAGTAGTAACATATTTTTTTCAGGCTTTCAGTTTAAACACAGAAAACAGTAATATCTCTATAGTTCATAATGGCTAACACAATTGTAACAGAAATACTGTTCTCTAAATCTCAGTATATACAAAGGATAAAAACAAACATTCTCCAATGATTATTTTTATTTTTTTTTCCCTTTTTAATATTCAGTTAAAGGAATTAGACAGTGGCCAGAAACTGAACAAAGCGCTTTCTATTGAAGTCGTAACTTCGCTAGAAAGTGCTCTGCAGAAAACTGGGAAACTGTATGGCAACGACGTCAGTATTGGATACAAACTTCTCAATCGTGTTCTGGAACACGAAAGTAAACAGAAGGGGCTGAATGTGACCGCCACTCAAGAGAGCACGTTCATCGGGGTGAGTAGCCGGAGCTGACCGTGTATTTGTGTTTCGTGACCGTGTATTTGTGTTTCGTAAAAGTGGCTAATTTACCTACAAAGAACTTATAAACACAAGATAGCGTTCTCTGCGATATCCGTGTACAAATTCTGTAATAACGCAGTGTATAGCACCCTCTTGCAAAAATGAAAACTTTTGAACCTTGACTGATTTGACATGGCGTACACCGTGCGATTATACCTTTATGCGTAACAACTAGAAGCGTTGATTTACAATTAAGTAACGATAACGTACTTGGTAACAAACGTTGCCAAATTGACGCTTCCATTTGTTACACGTAAGTCACAGAGAACGCTATCTTGTGTTTATAAGATCTTTCTTTACCTATCACAGTGTTTTATTTTCATAATTTTCACTGTAGACTTGTTTTTACATCATGCCAACATCATGCCATGATGTATAATTCATAGGCTTGAAACCTCGATGGGGAAAAAAGCCATTATTTCTACTTTTTCTGGGATTTAGATCAGTTGTTATGTAGTAATGTTTTTGCATTGTATTTTATTTTGTTAGATCTTTACAATTCTAGTAAAATCAAATCAAGCCTGTGTTACTACAAACTGCTAGGCCTATTTATGTTGCTAAGTCTTCTCATTGATCGACCCAGAAGGGAGCATGTATAATGTTCCTTCCCCCTGGCTTGACTACCCAAATTATAATTCTCCTTACTAAAATAGATTAAAAACTACAGCCCAGCCCCTTTGAACCCCTGTTCTTAAAATCATGGATCGATCCCTATATAAAATGCCATCTTTAGGGCTACTAGTATACTGAAGTCACCACTATTATTGTTTCCTACCCACTGTCTCTAGCTTTTATTTTTTATTTATTTATTTATTTAGGTACACAATACATGTGCAAAGGATTGTCAATAGCGAATATATCACTATCCTACTTATATCACTATCCTACAGCTTGATGTGTATATAGTCCCAGTTTTTCAGTTTTTCACATCAATATAGACATTTGTCCTTTTTCATTTGCCACTTTCTAGGTGTCAAACTACTTTGTTGCTAAGGAAACAGTGAATAATTAACCTACATTTTCTTTTTATTGGACCATGTATATTATTATTGTAACTGAAAAGCAGCAACAATATGTGCTCTAAATTAATAATGAAAGTATCCAAGCAATTCTGTAACATACAATCCCAATCATGTATAATGTAATTAAAGGTGGCATATTGTAAAAACGTTCTTGCAGTCAATCATAATGAATGGAATCGACCGATTTTGTACGATACTACAACAATAATAATGTAATTAGGCACAGCAATTGTCATGACAACGTGGCATTTAATTTATTTTTTATTTTTCTTAATTACAGAAAGTAATATCAAGTCTGAACCATTTGTTGGATGACGCAAACCAAGGTCATTGGTCGATCATTCAGCAGGGGCTAGGGGGCACCGCGGATCTCATGAAGAATTTTGAACTGTTTTCCATCAACATTCCCCGTGAATCAGACTCAATTACCTACACACCTAACTTCACTTACGCTACAGAAAATGTTGGTAAGTGCGCTTGTCAGGCGTGACAAATACACATTTGAAATGCTCAGACGTCTAATTTCCTTCTAACACAACAATTACTGTCAGAACTTACTTAGTCTAATTAGTAAACTACAGAAATTTTTCAATTATTATACTTTTATTTTTGTGCTGTATTCTCAAAAAAACACCGAATCATAATACGAGAACCTGAGCAGAATGAATTTATGATTACTTCTATATCAATAGTTTTACCTTTTCATGAAAAGCAATTATGTTTAGGGAAGGGGAATCTCAACAAGTGAGCTCTATTTGTTTTATAAATTTTATCACATTTAGTTTTTGAAATAAATGTTAATATAAAAATAATATAATACTTTTTAATCATTTTAGTGATGAGGTTCCAGTTTTTGGAAAGAAACATCTCAAACATGACAACAATTCCACAGTACGAGAAAGATGACGTCGTCGACCATACAACCCGCATATTACTTCCTAAGTCCGCAATCCAACCGAAACCGACCGTTACCGGACCAAGCCTATCAGGAATGTGGGAAAATGTGGCCGTGGCCTCGTTTATACTGTACACCGATCTTGGAAAGTTATTACCGATGACTGGCGATCACACTGTTGAGTACGTTAAGCATGTTTTACACCAGGCAAATTTATTCACATGAATTAAAAACGTTGGTTCATGGACATGCGCATTCACATTTTTGGCTTTAGCGAAATCAGTAGTTCGAACTGTTTCTACTTTTTGTGAAGCGAAAAAATGTGCAACCAATCAGAGCTCAGGAAGCGAACTGACGCTTTCAATTTACGTGAATAAATTCGCCTTGTAGAAAACAGGCTAAGAAGATTCAATTTCCAATTGATACGATAGATTTGCTTTTTGCCTTGAAACTCAGTTGTATCAACTAAACTCCCTATAAACCCCTAATTTCTTGAATACCTTAACAAGATTTTAGGATGATTATCAGAGATGAAAATCTAAAATATGAACTTTAAACTCCTCCTAGTTTTGCTTCAGGGAATGCTTCCAATTTAAATTTAAAATGAGATGTACCGTAGATATTGCAATTGTTTGTGCTTATGATTTCTTTAACCTAACCTTGTTTTTGTTTTTCCTTAGGCTGTCGTGTGGTTCTGGGTGCCATATTGTTGTGAATACTCCAGTTGTATCTCTCAGCCTCTTTGATGCTTTAGCTAACGGAACCGTTGCCAATCCTCTACCTGATCCAATCATTATTGAGTTCAAATTAGACAGTACCCTTAACAAGACCAATCCCCAATGTGTATTTTGGGACTTCACAATGTAAGTTCTAAGATATAATTTTATTGAATTAAAATTATACTAGAATGGAACTAGATATAATCCTCCTTGACTTCTAGTATACTTTGCACCATGACTATTTATCAATTTTTTTTTCTTATTTCTTTTTTTAACCATAATTTATAGAGGGAGAACCTTCCAGCCTATTTTAGATATTCAGGGGTCCTCTTAAATATATGAAATAAAGTAGTACTTTTATCAGCTAAGTCTGCTTATGAACCTTAAGCCAGGTGCTGACTGCGCCCGACTGTCGGTGTCCGACATATTTCTATGGAGGAACGCAAATCCACAATGTGTGCTCACGGGCAGCAAAGTTGGATTCGTTGTACGACAGTCGCAGAGCGTGCCCGCTGCTTGGAGTGGAGTTGTTTTTATTCAAGATAAAAAGTCCTCTCACAGGAATTGAGCCCAGGACCCTAAGATTAGAAAGGAAACATCTTAACCACAATGCTATTCAACTCCACTCCACTTTATTATTAATATTATGATTCATTCTGTCTGAACAATACTTGATGTAAATTATGCATATCGTAAGCATTTGAATCAAATTCAAAATGAGGGAAGTTATGATTTACATTAATTGCATGGCAGTTGAGTTGAATTTGAGTGCACAGCTTACAGTGATTGTTTATATTTATAATAAATGTCATGTTTAAATGCAATTTTGATTGATGTCTGTTGAAAGGACCAACATACTAAGGTAATAATTCTAAATACACTGCATTTAACCTTTTGTTTGGTGTTTAATACTATAATATTGATTGAACAATGCCAATTAAAGAAATATAATGAATTTAAGTAGGACATAACAAATACAGTATGGTATATTAATGCTTGCGGTACACAGGTAGTTCTGAAATAAACTAGTTTGTTGAGAATGTCTCGACGTTTTGATTGAGTTGCTTCAATCAATTTCAGCAAATATGATACAGTTAGGAATTGTTAACCACAGAAAGGTAATATATGAGAAATATGGTGCCTTGTTCCAAATAGTGGTGGAGTGGAATGGTGGTTATACTTGCCTTTCCATTGGGGTGGGGGTTCAATTCATCTGACAATAGGATGTTTTTGTCATGACTAAAGCTCTTTCCACACTATCAAATTTTCTTTGACAAAAATCTATTGTATGCCCATATATAGTCATGATGTGCTTATGACATCACATCATGACCATATTTAGGCAAGTAACATGTTTTTGTCGAATAAAATGTTGTAGTCTAGACAAGGCTTAAAACAACTTCACTCCCTAATCCTCATTTTAGTTTATAAATGTTCCAATGATTGATTACATGGTTTTATATTATAGGAACAATGAAAGTGGAGGCTGGTCAAGCAAAGGATGCAGCTTGCAAGGACAGTCAAAGGAAAAGGTCTCCTGCGCTTGCAACCATTTAACAAATTTTGCTGTCTTGATGACCTTTAACCCATCACCGGTAAGTGATACATAATGTTAGCTAAAGAGAGGAAGGTGGCTTAATAATGACAAACATGTAGCCAAGACCACTGTTTCATTTAGGTAGAATTGATTGTTCTAATAGTTTAATCAATTTATGTGCCATCATTTTTCGTAATTATGATCATATAAACCGCCATCCTTCTGACCATAATCACCATTGTAAATCAATCGTGACGTTGTCAATGTAACTCACAATTTTATTTCCTATCCCCAACCAAAAAAAAAAAAAAATACATCATATATATTAGTATATGATATTACATTAGTATTTTATTATTTAAAAAATTCCTTCGGGCCTTGCGGGAATTTTTTTTTTTTTTTTTTTTTTGCATTAATCCTACTTCTGTATAATAATTTCCACATAGTGTATGATATACACATTATAATGATCAAGATCATCACAATCATTATAATGATTGCCTGATTATCATCAACATCATCACAATCATCTCACCTTTGTCATCATCATCATTTCACAATTTAATACTAGGCACTTTACACAAGAGGCACTGTTGACAACGGAAGTTTGGGTTAAGCACCCTATTGTTTACTGTGGTCTTCACGCTCTATGAGCATAAAACCACCGTCCACCCTTCCTTCCTCCCGTCCTGTTGCGTAAAGTGCGTATTCTTACCTTTGTAGTGGATCTTTACTCCATGCAATATATTTCATATTTTTATATATGAAATATATTTCCTATATATGTTGTTATATCATCACAATGGATGCTTAGGTCTGAATTTATATAGAAATTAATAAGCTTTGTCTTTTTAGGTGCATGCGCCACCACCCATGGCATTGGATTACGTGGTCAACGCTTGTCTAAGCATCTCGCTTCTTGCACTAATGATGGCGCTCTTTAGCTTCACATGTCTTTCGCATTTGTACTCCAACCTAAATAGTATTCATGTGAACGTTGTGATATCGTTGGTGATTGCGGAGATCATCTTCATGATCGGTATTAGTAGCCCAAATGAGGTATGAGAAAACCAGTTTACTACTGTACTATTATTGGGGCTGTTATTCGTATTACAAATATAACTGCCTTTACTATTATTCCAACTATTGATATTATAATTATTATTATTATTAGTCATATTACTACTTGCCTTGTTTGTATATTTGAACCCCATTATTTTTTTTTTCTTATTGTTGCTGCCATACAGGTATGACAATAAAATACATGGGAACTATACCATTGATTATAATATATTGATTATGTTACCAAAGTAATAGATCAAACTATAGGTGTCACCACATATTTAATTTAATTAACTTTTGTCAAAGATACTAGAAATACAAGATAGAGTTCTCGCATTGTAAAAATGAGGCGGAAGTCGTGCCCAACGTAGACGGCACCCTTCTTTTTAACCATGCAAGTTTCCTATACTTCGTGCCCAACGTACAGGGCGCCCTTCTGTTGCTATGTATATCCAGACGCAAAAGGCGCCCTTCCTTTTCCACTAATAGAGGAAAACATTTTCACTAAGAGTGCGTCCGGCCATGCGATTCTGCGCTGTATTGTTGTTTTATTCTTTACTGATACATGATTATGCTTTAATTGTTTTGTGTATTATTTGGATAATAGCAACGATTTCTACCGCCACCAAGGAGGTTATGTATTCACCGATGTCACTGTCTGGGTGTCTATTCAAGTTTGTTTTTATATCTAGTATCTTTGTTGATAATTGATAATAAAATAGGCGACGACTAGGTAACGAAAGTTTGGCACAAGTTTTTTAGATCCAGCTGTAGGGGGCGTCCCATTTTTCGTATTCCCACCATGCATTTCGGTGGAACACGGTGGAACACTTTTTTTGTGTGGAGAACTCTATCTTGTATTTCTAGTATCTTTGCTTTTGTGTAAAAAAATAACCGAATATATTGATCTTTTTCTGTAGTCTTTCTGTACATTCGTGGCTATCACTCTACACTTCACCCTGCTGAGTGTATTTTCGTGGATGTTCATTGAATTCTTTCACCTGTACCGTATGATGACCGAAATCCGAAACATCAACCACGGTCAGATGACGTTTTACTACCTCGTTGGCTACGGAATCCCAGGAATAATAGTTTGCCTCGCGGTGCCTCTTAGCATCGAGGAATACAGCATGCAGATAAATAATAGCAATGAGCACTTGTGAGTAACATTAAGTAACATTTTGTCGTGTTTAGACCACTTGAGAAGATATTTTTTTTATTTAAATTTTTATTATATTTTCTTATTGATTTTAATATTTCATTTTGTTGCAGTTGTTGGCTCTCAATCAACCACAAACTTATATGGAGTTTTGCTGCACCTGTCATAGCAACAGTTTTCGTAAGTATTTCATTATTGTGTTGAACGCTTGTGGTACACCACGTAGATAGTTCTATAAGAACTGTTGTTGTTGAGAATTTCTCGTTTGAATTAAGATGCTTCAGGAGAATAATATCTGCAGAGAGTCCAAACAGGGAAATTTTTAAATGATTGGAAGGTGAAGCTTGCTTCTAATTAGTGGGAAACAATATTTTATTTCGCCATTATTCTAATAATGGCCCTCAAAAGACAGAGCAGCATATCCACTGGGTGCTGAACCATGGAGATCATTAAATCTTGGGGTCCCAAGTTGGCAGATCTTCCAGATATCTGGTTAAGGGAGCTTTTAGAACACATCGAATATTATTTGTCTGCGCAAGACCTATCACCAGCTGACATCTGGTAGGTTATTGATAGAACAGTAGTGGAAACATGTAAATATAATGAATTTGCAGGAGACGGGTTAGTTTCTGGGAGGTTTTAGCTTGCCTACGGGAGTGCAGGATGCTGCCTCTACTTCTGGGAGACTTTTGTGCTGTCATCCTAGAAGCATCATACCAGAAACAATCCTTAATAACTTAGTTACAGTCATATATTCTAATACATTTAATATGAAATTACAACTTGAAGGTACCTCTTCATTATGAATTAAATACATACATGAATGTGTAGGCAACAATTTTATATCAAGAACAGTTTATTATATCTCTTTATGATTTAATTTCAGTTCAATTTGGTGTTGTTTATCATGGCCATTCGAGTCCTATTGCAGAGCACTGATAAAAACGCTGAATTTGCAGGATTGAAGTAAGTACTTTTATTACAAATTGTTTTTTACTAGTATTTTTTATCTTACAGTTACCATCATTTCCGGTCTGTGTTTAATATTATTTTATTATTATTGATTGAACATATTTATAATTTTTCTTTATTATCATTGTTACTGTTATCTTCATCGTCTTCATGACTAATATCATCATTGTCATTATCAATGTTGTCATCATTATCTTCACCATCATTGTCATCATCATCATTATCAGCTTCACTATTATTGTCATCATAATCATCATTATCACCATCGTTATCAACATCAGTGTTGTCTTCATTGTCCATCATCATCATCATCATCTATAATATTAGATTTATTTATAATTTTAATATTTCTAATTATTTATTTTTTATAATATATTCCAATATTTTTGTAGTAATAACTAATTTTTAAAAATAAATCTATCAATATATTTTGTATGATTGTGTTCAATAATTGATTTTTTATCCATTGACATGACTGCTATTTTCATGATCATTCTTGATAGCAAAGAAGAATGATTTTGAGGTCTAGAACGACTGTAATGCTGTCTCTGTGGAGATTGAGATTAACATCAATTTTAGGATTTGCTTCATATGTGTCCTGTCATTTGGCTTGTGACATTTACAAGCTAATGCATTCATCATCATTAGAATGTCTGTCTACCACCTCAGCATTACTTTACTCGTTCAAGTCCTTTTTAAATATCCGACCTCGATAGCTTATTGAAAATTTTAATCTTTAAGGAAATCTAGCTTTTGTGGAAAATTTCAATCTTCAGTAAGTTGATAAGTAGATCTTGTTAGCACTTTCACCATCAAAGCTATTCTTGTCTTGAAAGACTTTTGGAAAGATTATAACTAATTGTAATAAAAGCAAACTAAGATAAATATCATGAGTGATTTTATATTTGCTTGTTTTTTATCTCTGCTTATTTGTAGAGCCCTAATGTAAGTATCTTGAATATTATATTTCAAACTGTTTTTAGATTTAATGCTGACTTATATTTTGATATTCAAATATTTATTGCTATTGTTATTTTGCCACAGAAAATGTAATTTATATTACACTTTGCACCTACACATGCTGGCATATGAGTTTTGCAAATAATTTGTTAAATATTATTTTCCAATTTGTATGTGATAATATGCATATCAGATCTTATTGGCTGTAAAACACCTTGCATGTTAAAAAATAACGGGTAAACTATGTTTAATTTTGTGGATATTTTTGCATCATTATCTTTTGCTTGACATGTAATCAAATTTGCATATTATTTATATGCAAATAGAGCAGGTGGCTTAAATGCATAAGGACATTAGTATACAAGTGGTGGATACAGATTAATTCTAAGTCATGCATCTTGCACATTAATACACTGTTACTTCCCTGAGTAGCCAAGTTTTTATGTACTTTCCTAATGCATTCGTGCAATTTACCTAATTTGTAAGTGATCCGTTGTTGGAGAGGTGAACACGCATTTTGTATGTACTTCTTACCGATGTTCACGTAGTGCTGGTGACCAGTCGAAGCATGTGCTAATATATAGTCATCTCCGAATGTTATCAATCATAGTTTGAAAGCATTTGCAAGTCGTTCTGTTTATGTTAACCCCCGGTAACATGTCGTTTAATGAGCCCTGATGTCTGACTTTGTTTATAGTTTGTCAGTGGTTCCCGTCACCAGATGACATGTCTACGATTTCCATTTACTTGGAAGTCTGTGGTTGATTGATAACACTCAGGTTTTCTCAAGCTGTGATTATAATTCTACAAGTCCTTGTCCCCTTCATTAGTTTAATATTTATTATAATTTGTTTGATAATAGTATTATCCAGTGGACAGTTTCAGAATGGACAAGAAATATACATGCGAACATTTAAAAAATCCAAATTTGATATACTATACATCAATATTTTATAAAATTATACAAACATCCTTTGTCTTTGAGGCTAATGGTTTGTCCTTATGGAAAATTTGAATCCCAAAGCACTGACATGTGTATTTCTACTTACAGAAAATGCTACATTTCATGAACCTTTAATTGAGTATAAATTTAGATTTAAGATGAGCAATGTAGCATATCCAATAAGGCAGACTGCAAGTAGAATTATGCTGCATTGCTTATAAATTTAAATATGATTTCAGTTTCAGTTCAGTAAAATTTTATGGAATTAAATTATGTAAAAAAGTACAGAAGACAACAATATACACTTAAACACATCTAGATGTGTATAAGAGACAGCATATCCACTGGGTGCTGAACCATGGAGATCATTAAATCTTGGGGTCCCAAGTTGGCAGATCTTCCAGATATCTGGTTAAGGGAGCTTTTAGAACACATCGAATATTATTTGTCTGCGCAAGACCTATCACCAGCTGACATCTGGTAGGTTATTGATAGAACAGTAGTGGAAACATGTAAATATAACAAATGCATTCTTAATTCAAATGAACATAAATATACCAAATAATTATATAACAACTTACAGATAAACAGGTTAATAAATATTTGTATATAATTATTTTTGTTGTTATTATTTTAAGTATTTTTCTACAATAACTGAAACTCTTCTCCCTTCTTTTTTGTAGGACCAGCTTATGTGCGGCAGCAATTTTGTCACCGGTTATCTGCATTACCTGGGTTTTTGGATTACTAGCTGTCAATAAGGACAATGATGCTTATTATTATCTATTTGCTGTCTTCTGTTGCCTCCAGGGTATATTTATCTTCATCTTCCACTGTCTCATAAACTCCAAGGTACTGTAAACTGTCATGCAACATGTTTGTTCTTATTCTACTGTAGTGTATATCAAATTAGGATATTGTTATGTTTTATAATTAATGACAATTTTATCTAGAATAGAAGTAACAAATAGAAAAGTATTATGATGATAGAAATTTATTGGAACCTATGTGATGACTGTGGTTTATGTATGTGTTGGAGTGATCATAATTTGTGAGTGTGATATTAAGGTTATATAATTAAGTATACTCGATAACAGCATGTTGGTTTTGAGTTTTGGCTTTCAATTATTACTATTGCCATTATTAACATTACTATTTATATTTCTTATTCACTTTATCATTAACATTACCATCAAATCATCACGTAATTATTATTATCGTAATATTTTCCATGACATTTTGTAGGCTCGCTACGCTTGGTGGGCGTGCTGCATGAAGATTCAGGGCAAGAAGGTCGGTGACGATTTACAATCAAATGCAACAATATCCGTAAGTGCATGATAATTATGATTACAAGATTTTTATCTTTAGAGCATAAGGTAATATATTAAATTGCTAGCAGCCAAAAAAAAAAAAAAAGACTAACCAAGTGTGAAATCTCTAAGGTAAGAGATTGAAATTGTTAAAACCCCAAAGCTTCCAGTGGAATAGCCCCTGAACCCCCACAGTTAGTAAGGGAACACCCCAAAACCTTTCTCTCTTGACCATAATTTCTGCCCTTTCAAACCTTATGCCCTTGATAGGCACTTCACACCACACCACCCCCCCCAAAAAAAAAAAAAAAACAAAAAAAACATTCTGGGTCTACAGATCAGGATATGAAAATGAGGGTGTAGTTGGTTTTGTGGACACCATAATCAGTAGTGATTCTAGATTTTAGTATTATTTAACTTTCTATGTAGAATACAGTAGGCCTATGTGGTGATTATATCAAGGCTATGTGGTGATTATATCATTATTGTAATTTCATTAATATTATCCATTTGATGATGGTTGGAATAATACCAGTAATGATTTTTTCATAAACCAATTTTTTTAAATACATGAGTTTACCAGAAGTTAAAATTGTTATTAATAATTTGTTGTTATTATGAATATTTTACAGACAGTAATGATTGCACTACATGTACACCTTATAATTTATGTCTTCAGGTCATTGAATACTTAGTATGATAGCCTCAAGTGTTCACTCATCTGAAAAAGTTCACTATGTGAACAAACGCTTGAGATGAAAGTTTAAAATTTTATAAAATACTTGTCTTATTTAGACTAACACTTTCAACAAATGTCCAAAAGAAATTAAGTAAAAGAAACAAATAAGATGAAGAAGAGAAAAAAGAAAAAGAACAACAAAAAACATCAACAAAAAAACTAAGCTCCCCCTTGGATATTGTACATACATGTGCATTTGCGGGACTACACGTGTTGTAGGACATGCATTTTCCTGATTCTGTTCTGATAGGCCAGGTGTTTGAATCTCTGGAAAGGTCCATTATTGCGCTACCTGGTAGCTCTGAAAATGTTTTTGACATTTCACCATCATGTGAGTCATTGTGGTTTTTTTTCAGCGGTCAAATCTTGCGTACAAATCCTCGGAGGGCAACCAAACAAGATTCAATGTTGGAATATCTACAAATTCCACAAGTAGTCGCTCAGCGAGCAAGACCAGTAGTGGCAATATCTACCGTCCCGAGGGCTACCTACGCACCACAGCAAGCACTTCGACTGCCACCCCATCTTATGACTACTATCCAGGTATTGGTTATTTTTAATGGGTTGTTTTTAAAAACTAATTCTGCATACTTTTTTATTCGAATTAATTTGCATGCTTGTAAGTGGAATATTACAAAAAAATATGTGTATGTGGTATACTAGTGGTATATATTTAAAGCTTTTTTTATGTTATAGTTGTTTAAAGCTGAAAAAAAATATATATATACATATTTATGGCTAAATATTTGCTTTTTGGAATTAGCGCATTATAAATTTGTATTATTGAAGCTTTATATTTTGTCTTGTTATTGTGAAGCATGGTGTAATGTCGCCCTCTCTCTCTTCTCCAATATTTTAGCTTATTATCAACCGCGACAGACAAATCTTGACGGTAAGTATTTCCTCACCTTTTCTCCCAACTTAATCCCTCCCCCCCCATAAACACTGCCCTCATTGGGCCATCACCATTATTAATCAATCCCTCAGTGCCATATTATTAATATTCATCGCTTTCGTATGATCTGCTGTTTTTGTCATAACATAGTTTGTAAATTAATTTTTGTCATGTAGGTCTGTGTTTCTAATTTAAACTTCTTGTACAGCCAGGTTAGTTTGATGGTCATGTGACATTATAGTAACCCCTTGGACTTTTGACCACTTTTGTTCGTACCCTTGAGCAAGACAATTTATCTGCATTGCTTTTCTCAACCCAGTGGTTAAATTGGTACCTGGTAGGCTAATGAAGTACCATGTGTGAATTTAATTTCAGCAGTATTGAAATTGAATTTTAAGAAATGCTCCCCAAGAGAGTGGGGAATATTGCATATTCAGCCTGATGAACTTTTGGGGAAAAAAGGGCACTATGTTAATTCCTACATTAATATTTGATGTTAAAAGTAGAGGCCTGCAAGTTTACACATGTAGTTACACTTAAAAGGGAATAAAATATCAAGAATTTTGAATTTAAATAATTAATTCCAGAGGGCACTGTTGCTATTTGCAAATTGGAGTAATGGTGAGAAGGATAATTTGTGAATCGCTAATTATAATGCTTTGAAAGGTTATGCTAAGCAAAAATGATTTGGTGAAGGAATCTTATTAAATATGAATTAATGTAGTCTTGAAAAAATAAATTGATTATAACATTTTCCAAGTATTATAAACACTTAAAATGTTTTATTAAATAATATTATATTCCAACAATTACCTAATATTTAAATTGTATATTATATTTTTACTGAAAATTATTAGACTGATATACTGTTATTTCTATTATTTATTTGCTTTATATTCTTCTATAAATATTCTATGTTCATCAACATTTCTGTTGTATATCAAATGAATAAAAAAATAAATAATAAGTCTATATTTATTAAGTTATTGTAGTTTTTATAATTGTAAAACATGTAATAATAATAATAAATAGGTTTTTAATATGTAGGTTTGTAATCTTATTATATTGACCATGACATTAGAATCAGTGAAAGTAACATTTGATTTTTATTCTGACTAATATCACACGATTACATAGACATTCTGACCTTTGAACTACCTGCATGCCATTTTAACCCATCATGCTTTGATTCATGCCCCACAGATCCTTCTGCCATGCAGGTCAGACCACCTCTGCCAAACCTAATGGGTAAGTTGAATCCGCTAGAACCATCCATAGTATTGATCATTTTCATAAGTGTATCAGGGGTGGCACCAGGATTGCCCAATGTGTGGAGTGATTTTCCTCACAAGAGCGTAAGTTGGGATGGTTGGGCATCCATCAAAATCTCTCGGGAGTGGTGCAGGTGTCTCCTTTAAACAATGACAGCATAGGGGTTTCTAACGCTTATTTAAGCGATTTTAAAGACTATATGTTAAAAGATACATTTATTAATTTTTTGTCACCAACTGATTGTGTTTTTCTTCTCAATGGAAGGGGGTGGGGGTGCTATCCCCGATGAGGGCCCTGGCTGGTGCTACCCCTGACATGTATTCTTTTCACAGGAAAGAGTATGTTTTGTAAAAATGATGAAAATAATGGATGACTCCCTATCAATGCTTCCTAACAAATGATTTTCCCCATTGCTTCATTTTTCATTACCTAGGCTAGCCTTATATTTTTTTCATTATATTCTCATTATCAAAACCCATTTCTCTCCTATCGGGTATTATTACCTGGAGTTTTTATGTCATAACAGGCTATTTATCATGCATATATTTTCATTTCATTGAATTCATTAGTATAAAATGATGATAGTAATTGCTGTGATGATGTTTAATTGTGATTAATGATTTTGTTGTCATTGATGATGGGGATGATTGTAATGATAATGAAGGTGGTAATACTCATTACAATGGGTGTAATAATCTTGATAATGAAGAATCATAAATAAAAAAAATAGGATGGTCATTAATATCAATATGTTTTTTTTATTTTTAATTTTTTAAAAATGATGAAGAGCATTTGAATAATAATTATGATATTTGTTCATGCAGAACAAGATTCCGATTCTGACAGTGATGCTTCAGTAAGACAAGCCCACGACAGTATGTCACTAGCTTCCTCGCACTCTTCAGACGAAGACGATGAAGTCCCGGATCCAAAATGGAACATGCAACCCAAGACTGTTAACACAGATGGTAAGTTAAGCAGACAAAACAATGCAAATAACTTGCAAACTTTATTTTAACTTTTTTTTTAAATCAAATTTTTACAAGCATTGTCCAAAAACAAATGTTGCTGAGTGGGCAAGTTTAACAATTATATACGTTTGTAATAAAATTAAATTTAAAAAATTGCAATTTTTTCGCATGAATGAAACAAAGTATTTGGGTATTATTTTATTCAAATTGTTTTATCTGGTTTTGCTTATAATGATTGTAGAATTTTTTAACATAGACAAAAGTTTGCAGCAATTTTACATCAAATTGTGTTTGGTTTTATATCGAATAAACAGTTCTAAAATATTTGGGTATTGAAAGAAATAAACCAAATATTGTTCCTTGTGAAGGTCTGTACTATTGGAATACTTTCTAAACCTTAGCGTATTGTTACCTTTTAATGTAACCTTTTATTTTATATTTATTGTTTATCTGAACATCACTACGACTATGGTCTTCATGATTGTTTCTAAGTTAGTCCACCATGTTGATTGTGTGTTTGTTTTGTTTCCTCCACAGTAGTGGAAAGTCAGCCTCCTGTTCCAGGCCCTTACCATAGCACCCCTAAAGGTACATAGTTTATGTTGTGCTTCTATCGATACTCTCACAGTAATTCTCTTTCAATTATCATCATTGTTACCAAGTCTTTTTTAGTTTCTGCTGTGACGACATCATCTTCATTAATTCTCATGTTAAATTTTGTAAATAGATTCATTATATGTTTGTTAAATGTCATTCATATTGGTGTAACCGTTGATTGTTATGTTCTTGTTGATGTTTTCTTCCCGTCAGTTCCATCATCAGATAGCGAAAACCAAAAGATTTGGTTCATACCCGGTAGGCATACAATATTTAGCAGAATATTTGATCACCTCTAATTCTGCCTAAATTAACACCGCTTACATAATATTAGAGGTACGCATGTGTAGGCCTGCACATGGTGGATGTTACCCATTCCATGAGGCAGATTGAAGTGTTTCTGTCATCTGGAGTTCTTAATTTGGAGTATATTCTTTATTTCATTCATTATTCAAATAAATAATATTTTTTTTATTTCATTTTGGAAACATAAAGGAGAGTATGAATATATAATATATTAATCATGAATATTCATAAAGGAGAGTATTAATATATAATATATTAATTATGGATATTTTCGAGTTATATTGATTTCCATGGTTATGGTTTATTAGTGTACAGCATGCTTACAAATTGTGAGGAAAATTTACATAATTCCATAATTGCACAGAACTTACCTCAATGTAGGTCTATTGACAAGTTTCTACATAGGCACTGTTGGATGAGAATTAATTAATTGTAGCATTGTTACATTCGTGAGGTGACCTATAATTTCACCGTGAGATTTTTTTCTGTAGTTCACTAACAAATAAACCAAAGTTAATATTCCCTGTATTCTCAGGTGGATTTAGAGGGGGACCGGGCCAGCCCTGGGCGCCCCCCCCCTTTTGGAAAGTTAAAAAAAAAATAAATAAATAAAAGAAATAAAACTAAAAACATTTCGCAGGGCATGTCCCCGGACCCCCTAGGATGGTGTTACTTCGATCAGCCCCACCTTTCACACATCTTGGATCCGCCCTTGATTCTTCTGATTGTTGCTCCTGTCTCTTATACACATCTAGATGTGTATAAGAGACAGGTATGACGCGACGCGCAGAGGGCGCATTGCGACAGACAACTGCTTACTACTCACTACCTGTACTTTATTTTATAATAGGAAGAATTCAACCATCCCTTGTTCCCTATTTTTGGAAATCTATGATCCACTAGCATGCTTAGATCATTACAATAATAACATATAATTATTGTAGCCTATGTAGTTACAGTTGTATAATATAGGCCTACTACTACTACTAATAATAATAATAATAATAATAAATGATGAAAGTAATTACAATACAAGTAGTAATACAGTAATAATAATAATTATAAAATAACAAGTTGACATATTATGTAGTGCAATATGAAATATTTGAAATGTTTGAAATCAAACAGAAGAAATAGAACAAATAGTACTACAGTACACAGGAGTATTACACAGTAAAAATATTACAGTAGCAATTGTAATAATTATAGTAATAGTACTATATACCTGGTAGTAATCCTATAGATGTTTTGTAATCATTTAGAAAGGTCAGTAATGAGGATGATGATGACGATGATGATGATACTGATAATGATTATTATACTTGCATTACATTTAATACTACTATCTTTCCATATGTGAATTCTAAATATAAACACACAGAATATATCAGTGAATCTTAACTCATTTAAAGTTGGAGTTTGCAACACTGGTTGGTTGATTGAAATGGTTTTGTTTTACTTTCAAAGGCTATAGTCCAGTTCCTGTCTACTATTATACTACTGGTGAGATGACGTGCTTACAAAATCACTCTAGAGTACACGTAGCATGCACATAGCTAAAAGCTAATCATTTGCTAATCATTTCTGTATTTTCACTCTAAAATTCCTTTTCTCAATTCTCCATACTCACTAACAACAAGGTGCCGGGGCATATTGCCGACAACTAACAATAACATGGTGGCAGCTGGGACTGGGCCAATAATTCTCATACATTATTCATTTTAACTGTACTCTCAACACTCTTAATATGTTAATTGATTTAATTGGTAGTTGGTTTATTAATTATTGTTTTTTTAATGACTTTACTTGATGTTTAAAACAAAAATAGTAAAAAAAATAAATATGATATGTTTATGTTCAATTATTTTTTAGTGGTTTAAATATATGTATTTGAAAATCTGTATATTGTAAGTGATAGTTGAATTGTGTTGGGTTTCTTTGTAATAATCTTGATTGAATGATGAGGATCTGGTTGCTTCAAGATTCGCTGGGTTACTTTTTCCAAGTTGTTACTCTTTTATACAATAGAAAAGTAATTATTTAATTTATATACAATACTTAATATTGTATTTAGATTTAATCCTTTATTTAATGAATCAGAAAATTTAAATATTAAACAATAGTGTAACACAATTTTGTGGAAGTATTGGGTTTCTTCAAAATAAACTAGAATGAATGATAGCTTCTACTGTACTGTACTTGCTTCAACATTTGCTGGGTTAATTTGTGGTTATTCTATTGTGTAATAAAAATTAAGTAATTTTTATTATTTTAATATTCAATACTTAATATTGTTTTTAATGTAATCCCTTATATTAAAATATATTGAAACTTGTTTTTAGGTTAACAAATACTTAAATTAATACTATTAAAGTTACTTATTATTATTAATATTATTATATAAATATTATTTCTTTTTATTTTTATCATTTTTATTGTAGAATTATTCCATTTAATATTTTATCAAGCAGCTATGCTTTCATTGGTGTAAAAATTAAAAGAAAAGGCAATTGAAAAATCCCTCAAGTCAAATATTTTCCATTTCCATTAGATGTTTTAGATTTGTGTTGTGTTTTCAATTATTCATGATTTCATTACTCCAGTTAGTATGAATATGATTTTTTAGTTTGTGAGTTGTCATCGTAGCTGTCAATGAAAATGTCATTTAAAATTTAGATTTGCACTTCTCGTTATTTGGTTTTGTGTGATTGTCATTTTGGTCACAGATTCCATAGTCTTTTATGCTGTGAAAATTCATCCAGTTGTCATGGCTACAAGATTAATATAATTATTGTGGAAAAAATGCAAATTTTTTGCTTTCTGATCAGTTATTCTTGTTTTAATTTGAAATTTAAATATTGTCATTTCTCTGCTTTTTTTTAAATCACAAATTTGTATTAAATATCATAAAAGCAAAAGTATCATTGATCAGAAACATACATACAGTAACTGTAGTTTATTTTAAAACTTGAAATTAATTTTTATATACCCATTAGTTCCAGGAATGACCCTTGAACCTGAGGCTGATAATTATAACCAAGATGCAGAACCAGAAGGTTACCAGCGGAACGCCTGGCCAAGCGAAGGCTATTCAGCTACTGCAAGTGATACAGAATCGAGGGCAGGCTCTCATAAAGGAGAACTGCAAGTCCTTGATGTGAAACTGACTCCCGAGAAGGAGAACAGCCAGACTGAGAGTCCAACAGGCAGTATTGACTGTGAGTCTTATCAGCAGTTGGTTTAATAATCTAGAAAATTTTAACTAAAGGGCTGTAAACTCGCACCGCACTGTATTGAGAAACAAGCCTCCATGGCCAGAATAGTGCGTAGAACGTGAATTTTGTGTGAATTAGGTTTTTGTGTAATAAATAAAGAATAACTTTTAATCTTACTATTCCTGAAGTTTGAGTTTAAAATTCCAACTGTAAGAGGTAAAATTTAGTCATTTTCGGATGGAAGCTAGTGAAAATGAATAGAAACCTGCCGAAAATACAAGCATTTTTCTTAAAACTTGATTTAAGAAAGTTGATAAGATGACAATTATTCAAACGGTTATAACTTTGCTTCCAGACACCCGATTGAGTTCATTTAACTGTTATTTTAAAGTAAATGATATGTTCTATGCCTTTATAACAAAAACTCATTTTGGCCTGAGGGCAAGTTTACAGCCCTTTTGTGAGCTTGGGTCACAATTTATATAATTTATTTTCTTAACTTATTACGTAAGGCACATACAAAAAGATATATTGCATTATTGTCCAATATACAATACCGTATGATACGATAAAACTTAGAATACATCGTTAACCGACCGTGCCATCCATGCGACATGTCCTATTAGTGGTAATGGCAGTAATGTACAGTTCTTGCTGAAAACCTTGTTTCATTTTGTAGGTGTATGGGGCACCCTGGGGTTCCACGTAAAAAAGGGGCCATGAATATTTGTTGGAAATCACCTCTAGTTTATGTGTACAAAATTTCCTACACGTCCGTTCAAAACTGTCGACACTGGACATTTTTAAAGTTCTGGTAACAACAAGAACAACAACAAGTGATGTTCAGAGGTCCGTCTGTGCGGCACGGACCTAATACTAATTTTCTTTCACACGGTACTGATGGGAATGATAACATATCAACATTTTTATGAGCCTTACATTGTCTAATATGTTTTTCAGTTTTGAGTCAGCTAGAATGAATGAATTGGTTTAGATAATGTTCAAACTTATTACTACCTTTATTAAATACTTTACCTGAGTTTATTTTGAAGAATACCACAGGAATCACACTACCTCAAATCATTTTTTCGACTGGATTCTTATTTTCAGGGAAATTTTCAAATATGAAAGAACATATCTAGAATTCTATGATTTATCTTTTTATTACATTTTATCTAATTGTTTTATGTTTTTTTTTTTTTTGGTAATTAGGTCATCAGAATTTAAACGAGCGGCCAGACATCTTACCTATTCGTGGAATCATGAAGAATTCTGATTCATCACGTACGCCAAGCATCACAAGTCTAACGCGAACTGCAATACCACTTGGTATGGGTGGTCCAGATAAGCTAGGCCTCAAGATGAGGGACCGCACTGGACATATGTCTGAGTCTGAGTAAGTGTATTATATGTTGGTAATAATGGTGAAGGAACCAGGGTGATTTTGGTGGTTGTGGTTATTAGAGTGATGGTGAGATGTTGATAACAGAGATGATAGTAATGAGGCCAAAACGAAAAGGTTATAAGGGCATGGTTGGTTTGGAATTTTTTTTTTTCCATTGGCCTAGACATAATTCTAGTGTTCATTGTCAATTGTCACCCATGCATTTTGGTTAGTAATTTTTTAACCTCGGCTATTATCAGTTGTGGTATAAAATATATTAATTAAAGCCTAAAAAGTGACCATTTCAAGAACTTTTTTTTAATATTCTCTTTACATCTAAAATCGAATCTGACCATAGAATTTTGTGTCAGTCGGGCTTGGGCAATAAGGGTTTTTTTTTACCTGAAGTTGATAGTGGTGATAGTGTTGATTATGGGAATAGCGATGGCTTTATTGATGTTAATTCTGATGCATGTCCAATGATAATGGAAATGGTAGTTAGTTATGATTGGAATAATTATTATATGAATGATAATTCATGTTGATATATTGGTACTGGTCTTGAAAATAGCAGTTCTGTTAATAGTAATTGCAATTGAGGCAAAGACAAGCCAAACCAGTCACTCATCACAAATAAAAAATTATTTATTAGTACAGGGTTAAGCAGTAAAACGAGAGCTATAAAATGGTTTTAAAAAATCATTTAAATCCGACATTTAGTTATGAAGTTACAGGAGTTTAAAAATACAGCTGTTTAAAGAACAGTATTTGATGAAATCTGCCTTCAAAGTTTATGATATTGGACATTGCTCAGGCAGAAACCATCACCAAATCATTAACAATTGTTATGAAGTTACAGGAATTTAAACATACAGCTGTTTAAAGAACAATATTTGAGGAATCTGCCTTCAAAGTTTATGATATTGGACATTGCTCAGGCAGAAGCCATCACCAAATCATTAACAATTGTTGTTTTAACATTGAAAATGGGGAAAAAATTATAGCGTAGCATGATATATCGATATATAAAGCTTAAGTTTAGTGTAATAAAATAGATTTTTAAAATTTAGACATTCCAGCATGCTCTGGCCATTATATCTGAAACAGGATTTGTGACTGGTTTGGCTTGTCTTGGCCACAATTAATTAATGTTGATGATCTATCTGAATGATATATATTTAGATTCTATAAATTTATATTTCTTTGTCATTCTCAGAGCAAGTAGTAACGAAACATCAGTATGACAATTACAGTCAGAAGAGCCGGAGTGTTTACAGCAAGAAAATCATGCAAGCGTGAATGAGGATAACTCTGAATATTACGTCATCGTGTAAGAGTTTCACCCGTTCATACTCTAACCCCAGCCCACCAAATTTGAATCTCAACAACCATTACAAGTCAATGGTGTCATATTTTTTAAACCTGTTTGTGCAACAAAGGTTTTGTGGTAGTTCAGTGTTTTGTAATTAAAAATATGTTTCATTAATATTAATAGTAATGTGGTAATCTTGATCTTGGATAATTGCAAACATTTTTTTGTGATTTTAAACTGAAATTAACTGGATGCTTGTCGCTGTATATGAGGCTTTTCTGATGATTTTGTATCATTTCTGGATTAATGCTGTTAGGAAATAAAGTAATTTACTAGGTTTGAAAGATATTAAAATAATTTCTGAATTATACTCTAAAATGTATTGATGATAAAGAAAACATAAATTTATTTTTTATTCTTTAGGTGGTATAGCAAAAATTAAGCTTAATTATTTTGTGTAAATAAATCTAATATTTCATTTTTAATTGTGTTTATTGATTTGATATATTATGTTAAATATGTGGTGCTTTGAGGGCAAGATAACTCGGAATTAAGATGTAGTGTTGATTACAACACTGTTAAACATTTCTGTTCAAGAAAAGTTTTTTACACCACAATTCTTAAAGAAAACCTTGGTAGATTTTATATAAATTTCTTTATCTGCTGTAAGATCACCTTGTGTCCTATGTCAAAATTGAGAAGTTTTTTGTATGGATTTAAGAAGGTAAATTACTTTATACTAAAATTTAGCAGTTTTGGCATATTTGCCAAACCATTGTGTAGAAATAATTTGTATATATAGTATAAGATTATAGAGTATCGATAGTATTTGGATGGAAGTACAGTATTCACTTTTGCTTATTAAAAGAATGTATATGTGTGTCTGTTATCGTTCAGATGTAAATTGGATTAGGTAAAGAAAGCTGAATCTCTTAGCAAAAGAGTGAACGTAGTTTAGCTCTGACAGTTGATTAAGTCTAATAAGCTTCAGTCGTGACTTGGTGTATTCTCAGTATTGTACCATGTTTGAATAATTGCTGGTTTTAATAAGTCCCTGACAAATGGGTCTTCGAGTCTAGCATTTGAAAGTTTAAAAAAAACTGTTCTAGATATGTGCTGTAGATGTTAAGCATTAATAACGTTGTCTCATTTTTCCATAATAGTTTGATGAATTCATTCCTCCATGTGATTTTCT
Organism: Anneissia japonica; assembly: GCF_011630105.1. NCBI lineage: Eukaryota > Metazoa > Echinodermata > Crinoidea > Comatulida > Comatulidae > Anneissia > Anneissia japonica. The sequence goes on from NW_022713787.1 coordinate 320,651, forward strand.
TTTGTGGTTTGTTGGATTATTAATATCTCCTTTCAGAGTAAGTGATATTCAATAATATCTGGTGTTTATCATCATCTTTACCTTGACTTTTATGTAGCTTTAAGCAGTACCGAATCGTCCTACTCCGGATTTTCAGACAATTTACATTATTGTTGTCTGATAGCCTTTTTGTAACCAGTTTGCCAAAGATGTTTTCTTTTTTTATTATTTTTATTTCTAATAGAGGGTTTATGACCCTGAGGCTCAAGGGTCAATTTGTAAATATCTATATGTTTGTGGAAATGTAAATTGTAAGCATTCTTATGAATTTATTTGTTGATTAATTAAAATTGTGGTCTGTTTTGGTATGGTATTTTTATAATTCTTTCAACTTGTCAGAAGTAATAGCATTTTGAAGACTGTTCCAAATTTTTAATATTCATAGAATAATAATGTAGTTTTTAATTTGTGTTTGCTGTACTGTCCATGAATTATTTTAAGGGAATTTGATATGGGATTTTAATCCTAATATCTTAGCATTTTGTCTTTCAGGTGAACAAATTTCAATACTTAAATGAATGTTGAAAAATCGTTTTAATTTTTGAAACATGTGAAATGAATTTTGTAGGCAGAAACTAGTTTCAGCATCACAGTGAAGTGTATAACTATGTAATCTTTAATTCAAATGGTAAAAAATAAAGGTAAACTAATTTTGTCTTGTATACCCCTTGCCCTTTGACCTCATCCCGTCATGACCTTGTTCCCTCGTATGCCCTCATCCCCTCTGTCAATAGCAGTACAGTACTTTTTAATTTTCTTCCACACTGTAGTTTAATTTGTAAAGTTTCAACCGTGTATGTAATGATTGGCTTGTGTATTATAAATGGTTTGCAAGATTTTGTTTTTAATAAATATTTTGCTTGTTTACTAAATGGTTTCAGTTATAATTATTGCTGTTGTTGGTGGTGGTGGTGGTGGTGTTGCTGCTGCTGTTTTTATTACAATATATTAAATTTTAAAATACTGTGAAACCTTGAATAGAAACCCAATGGGCTTTATTTTTTTTAATTTTTTTTTTGTAAATTGTGTATGTTCACCACAAATACAAATTTAGCCCATTCCATGTTTTTTTTTTATTCCCTACTATGCAATGTTTATATATTTGTCTTCTCTTCTTGTTTGTCTTTCCTTTCATCTTCTGTCTTCTTTTTTTTGTAATCTGTTTGGGCTGTGTCCCCTCCCTTGTCGTTTATTTTAAGAACCTGATCCTAGGGAGTTTTCTTTATGGTTTCCTTTTATCCATTTTTGTAATCTGTTTTTCTTTAATAAAAGTGAAATATAATAATATAATCATTATCAGGTGATACACAGCGGCGGTTTTCTTTATGGTTTCCTTTTATCCATTTTTGTAATCTGTTTTTCTTTAATAAAAGTGATTTTAAATATAATAATACAATCATTATCAGGTGATACAGAGCGGCGGTTTGGCGCAGCGGTTCAGGTTTAGGCTTTCAATCGTAAGGTCGGGGTTTCGAGTCTCTGCTGTGCAGATTTGCTTGTGTCCTTGGGCAAGGCACTTTAGCTACATTGCTTAAGTCCACCCAGCTGTATCAATGGGTACCAGCAAACTGCTGGGACTAACCTGCGACGGACTAGTGTCCCGTCCAGGGGGAGTACAACTCTCATCCGCTTCACACTACAGAAATTGGAGATAAGCTCCAGCCCTATGAGCCCCAGTGGCTCGGAAAAGATTTAGTTTTTTTAGATCAGGTGATACAATCATCTTGAATCCACATCTAGCAATGAAATAGAATTTTGAATTTGAATTATATACGTAAATCACTTATACTGCAATAGGCTGTTCTTAGTCTTATGAAAAGCACCCTCTATACAGGTTAACTTGCCTCAGTCGACTTTGCCTAACACAAATAATTTGTTGTTTTCAATTAATTAACAATATGTATGTCAAATTTTATCTAAAGTCAAACAATTTTTCAATGGTATTTTGGATTTGACTTAGGCAAGTTCAAATGTATATAGTTAGGGCACAGATTCTATATAATAATTTGTATATAGGATATTTGGTTATGGCAATCATTTATTAATGTCACTTTAACTCAATAATGGTATATTTGTCATGTTTGATGACTTTGAACCACTTCATGACTTAGATATTGATAATAATAATTTTAATAATAATAATAACTATCACAATTATATTGATATTTGGACCCGCATCTTCTTCCTGTTTGTTTTTACATTTTTATTTGTCTTTTTTATGACTTTTTTTATATTTCTGCCATTTGTTTTAAATGTTTTTACTTGTAATTTTACATGCAATTTGGCCTCTGGGCCACGATTTGTGGAATTTTAATAAATTGAAATTGTATTGTATTGCGTGAATTCCAACATTTGATGGCCTTGAAAATAAGAAAATTATTAAAATAATGTTTTTGCCAGAAACACTGGGTTTTTTTGGTAATAAATATTTTCCTGGTTATTTTTGGAGAAAATGTTCCATTAAAGCAAATAGAAATGCATGTATTCCAAGTAATTTGAGCCCAAATTTAACACAATCTGATAAATAATAACAGAGTTACGGATTTCTCCTGATTTTGTGAAAATTTTACCAAAACCGGATTTTTGAAGTTAATCAATTATTTTTTCATGCACAAACTATTAGAATTTTTTTTAAATATTTTTTGTGATTGATTATTGTCACTTTAGCTATCCTTTGCCACATTTGAATAAGTGGAAACAATCGATGGCTTGGAAAAATAGGAAATTATTTAAAAAAACATATTTTTTGGGGCAAAAAACGAGTTTTTTGGTAATTTTTTTCCTGGTACTTTCTGGGAAAAATGTTTTATTACAGCGAATAGAAACATGATCCTTCTAAACATTTTGGCACCAAACTGAACTCTCTATCACCAATAGTAACTGAAATACAGAGGGTTTGTATTTTTTCCCAAAAATGGATACTTTTGCATAAAAGCGGCCATTTTGGACCCGGGGACCCAATTTTACGATTGCTACATGGCCAAAATGGATGACCAAAGGTATCAGGAGCATGAAAAAACAGGCCTATATAAATCGCAGAGTATGTACACGTAAACCATAGGCTATCTAGCTGCTGGACTATTAATGATACGAAATCAAAGGCAGATTTTATTTTATGACAGAATTTGCAACTGGTTTCCCTGACGTATATAATATCCTTACCCTGGGTACACCATTTAGGTAGATGATGTTAGAAGCATTGCAAGTAAGAGGTGGTAAGTGTATATCTATGTTAGAATGGTGAATGTTAATAGTGTTGTCGGTGATGAGGACTTTGCAAATTTGGCATCGTGAATTCAGGGGTTTATTTAGGAGCCTGCGGCCGGCGAATTCGCTACTACGATGTTTTCGTAGGCTACTTCAATCAATAGGGTACAAAAATTAATACAAAAACCACCAATATAAATAGCGCAACAGGCCTGTAAAGAACCTTATTTACCTACACGAAGTTAATATGAAAATATTGGACAATAGTATGCACACATTTCGATGTTCTTTTCTGTTGAAAGTTCGTTAAAATTTCTACCAATTTTCAGACTCCATGTTTGACTTCCATGAACTCGCGGCGTAAACAAAGTTAAAGATGTATTGTCCCTTTCTAATGTAAAAAAATCATTAAAAAAATAATTTTGAAATAAACTTGCTCATATTGCAATACCCGGTAGCATAAAAATTATTGAATTTTAAAAATGTGTACCCTGATTGTTTAAACCAAAAAATTATAATAAAAATAATAAAACATTTCCAGTGACTGGAAGTGTTTATATCATTTTTCGCTGTAAACTGATGGGTAGACATTTTTTAAATACACTAATTTCTAAGTTCAAGTTGATAACTTTTAAGTTGCTTCAAAATGGGCAAGTTAATTTTTAAAAATATTATTTTAATTTTGTTGGCATTTAGCATGGGACAATACATCTTTAAAGTTTAAAGGTCGGCAGTCGCGCCTGATGCCAAGAGAACTGATGGCTAGTGGTTGAATATTTACCATTTTTATTAAAATAATTAAACAACTGACCAATCAAAACAGTCCAGGAATACGCGCGTGTATCACAAACAAGTTTTCTACGAAGGGGAGATGTAAAATAGTCATACAAACGTACGTTGTTTGTTTTTGCACTGTCGTTTTCTGGAGCGAATCCAGAGATGTCCAAAAAGTGAGGGTTGGCAGCCGAAAGTGGGAGCTGATCGAGACAACACTATCGTAGGGGGTCCTGGGACATTCCCCCTTGAAAGCGTCGTTTTCTAGACTTCCAAAAATAACCTCTGATGCGTTTTGGGCGATCTATTAGCCTCAAAACTTGAGTCGAATTTTCATTTTTCCGCCGTTTTTTATTTTGAAATATTTACAAAACCACTCCCCACCCCCTGGCTCGGTTCTTCTCACCTCCCATTATCCACCCCCATTGCTAAATCCTAGATCCGCCATTTTCCAGTTGTTTCGTATTCAATGACACCTACAGATCATAATCTGAGTCCTCTGCAGGTTGATAAATGCCACTTAAAGCCTAGTTTTTAGCTTAAATAACGATAAATCGGATGAGAATCAATTAGGCCCATGAGGCCGAATCTATGATAACACGACCAGGTTAAAAATTGGCCAATTTTGGTAAAAACCTTTTACACCGCCATTTTGCAATTATTTCGTATTCCATTCCATGACACCTACAGATCACAAGAATCCTCTGCATGTTGGTAATGCCACTTAAAGCCTAGCTTTAAACTTAAATAACGATGATGAATGATACTGAATTAGGACCATGTGGCCGAATCTGTGATAACGACCAGGTAAAAAATTGGCCAATTTTGGTAAAAACCATGAGGTTAGGCCTATAGCTCAGAATGTTTTTGGACGAGTTTTTTTTACCCCACCATAATCCAATTGTTTCGTATTCCATGACACCTACAGATCACAAGAGTCATCTTCAGGTTGATAAAAGCCACTTTAAGCCTCGTTTTTGAGCTTACAATTAGGCCCATGTCGCCGAATATGAGAAAATCGACCAGGTTAAAAATTGGCCAATTTCGGTAAAAACCATGAGCTATAGCTCATACTTTTTTTTGAACGATTTTTTTTACCCCGCCATTTTGCAATTATTTCGTATTCTATGACTCCTAACAGATCACAAGAGTGCTCTGCGGGTTGATAAATGCCACTTAAAGCCTATAGTTTTAAGCTTGAATACTGATAAATCGGATGATACTTAATTAGGCCCATTTGGCCGAATCTGGGAAATACGACCTGATTAAAATTGGCCAGTTTTGGTAAAAACCATGAGTTCATACTTTTTTTTTACCCGCCATTTTCTAGTTGATTTGTATTCCATGACAGAGTCCTCTGCAGGTTGATAAATGCCACTTAAAGCCTAGTTTTAAGCTTAAATAACGGTAAATCGGATGAGACTCAATCAGGCCCATGTAGCCAAATCTGGGGTAAAAACGACCAGGTTAAAATTTGGCCAATTTTGGAAAAAGCCATATTTTTTTGGGACGGTTTTTTTGATCCCGCCATTTTTCAGTCGTTTCGTATTCCATGACACCTACAGATCACAAGAGTCCTCTGCAGGTTGATAAATGCCACTTAAAACCTAGTTTTAATCGTAAAATAACGATGATGATAGCCTACTCAGTTAGGCTCATGTGGCACAATCTGGGATAAGACGACCAGCTTAAAAATTGGCCAATTTTGGTAAAAACCATATTTTTTGTTGGACGGTTTTTTTTACCCCGCCATTTTTCAGTTGTTTCGTATTCCATGACACCTACAGATCACAAGAATCCTCTGCAGGTTGATAAATGCCACTTAAAGCCTAGTTTAAGCTTAAATAACGATGAATCGGGTGATATCCAGAATTAGGCCCATGTGGCCGAATCTGGGAAAAACGATCAGGTTAAAAATTGGCCAATGTTTGGTAGAAACCATGAGCTATCCCCACCATTGTCCAGCTGTTCCGTATTCCATGACACCTATAGATCGCAAGAGTCCTCTGCAGGTTGATAAATGACACTTAAAGCAGTGGCGTATCAAGAGGGGTGAATTAGGTGGATTTCCACCCCCCACCCTCCCCCTCCGTTTAGGCCTACTGTGAAAAAAAAATAATGGTCACCGATCGTCTTGTGTGTCTGCTTCTCATGTCTCTGGTACACTTTCTCTTCTAAGCTTACTTCTTTTGAGATGCCAGAGGATCTAAGATCGTCTAGCAGTCTCCTAATTCCAAAAAAAAAAAAAAAAAAAAAAAATTCACATGGGAGGGGACGGTCCTTTATCTCCCATTATCCACCCCCATTGCTAAATCCTAGATCCTGATGCGGAAGTTTGGAAGTTCTGTAGTATATGAAAAAAGTTGATCGTAGGCTACTTATTTAGCCTGCCTATTGAGATCCTCAATGTACCATAATAACTGTATAGAGGACTAACAGGGACCGTGACTTCCTTAATGACCACACTTTTATGATAATCCCGGGCCAGTTTATCATAATTTGTATAATTTTGCGTATAGGGGAACCGAGGCCATTATTTCATGTTATAATTGCCTACAGATGACTATGTCCTCCCATTTATATACAATCCCCTGGGTACTAGCCTATATTGACAATAGGGGACTGAACTGACGGCATTATTTCCTTTCACTTGAATACAGCTGATTAATGTCCTCACGTTTATATAATCCCCAGTGTACTATATTTATTGTACAGAGGACAACATGACTACAGCTGATTATATAATGTCCTCACATTTATATGTAATTCTAATATTGACTAGAGTATAGGTCTGCTGAACGGATGCCGTGGTGTTCACTCATTTGACTACAGCTATTTATAGACGGATCCCAACGAATTAAAATTGCTCAAATATAGCCTATGTTTTCGTGGGCATCATTTGTTACAAGCTGGCAACAACGTGAATCCTCATCACCAGCTCTAAGCTCACAAGGAATGGGCTGTTGGCACGCAAAATTTTCAATTTAAGTGGCAATTTGATCAAAAAATTACAAATTGTACGTAGGCCTATTTTACCCAAAAATATTATTTTAAAGCTACATCGTCACTGGAAGATTCAATTTAAATATTTTTGCTATTAAAATTATTTATCGAATGATGTGAATGATAACACGTTATGTTAATTTTTTGACGCAAAAAAAACAACGAAAAAACATATATTTATGACTTGGCTAAATTTAGTACTAGGCCTATAAGTGTTTTATTATATAAATACGAAAAGAAAGCTAACAAACTTTTGTCTGTCTGATACGTTCTCAAATACTGAACGCATAAAAAAAAATTCAGACATCATCCATTTTGTATTTCGGAGTTTAGTATGTCGTTATCTCCCGCCAAATGGAAAATGATACACTTTTTTACTAGTATGTAACTACAAAATGCAATTTGAATATATTGGGTATCATACGAAAGCTATTTAATTTATATATTAAATGATGTGTTTGATGACATATCATGTTAATGTTGTGACCCGCAAAGTACCAAGACAAATTTTTGATGACTTTTTGGCTAAATTTAATGATCTGTATTTATGAGAAAGACTATGCCTTGGCTAACACGGAATGACTGTTGCCACGTTGAATCTTAGATTTTAATGCCAAATTTGACCAAAAACTAGTCAAATGTTACACATTTTTACCAAAAAATCGAATTTTAAAGCTACTTTAATTTTTAAAATCAATGGCGGCGCTACGGGGTTGGGGGATTTTTCTTTCCTCCTCCTCCAGTTTCCCCGGCCCCTCTCCAAAACAGAAGAAAAACCAAAATTCATCGGGGAGTATTTTCTACATATTAGTAGAGTATCTATATATAAAATCGATTAAATAAGCCATTGAAACCCATGAACCACTTTTGAAACATTTTAATCGATACAGGACCACGCCGACTTTGCTCTCGTCGGGGACCTCCCCCACTCTCCCCACAAAATCATACGGTACCTGTCCCTCAATTTCCCACCCCACCACCCACCCTCCCCCTTTCCAGATTTCAGACGCCTGGCACCGCCACTGAAAAGATTCTATTTGAATTATACTTTTGTATTTTGGGGTAATAGTATGTCTCGCTAAAAATGGCAAATTATACACTATTTTAACCTAAGATGGTATCTGGAAACTAGAACGTTACTAAAAAATTCAATTTATTTATAATATATATCTTAGAAATCTATTAACATTATCGATCATTCGATAAGTATCATGACACGCTATGTTAATGTTGTGACCAAAAAAAAACAAAAAAACTTAGGCCTATTTTATAAATAAAACTATTGGTTTATTTGTTTGACCTTAGTAATAATAATAATTAAAAAAAATCGATATTAGTTTCAGTTCAAAAAAAGTTATCAATAGCGATATGGCAATCAGATAATACGATTTTGATTAAAAAAAAAAAAAAAAAAAAAAAAAAAAAAAAAAAAAAAAAAAAAACCAATTGACCACTCGGGCCTATCTGCGGTCTAAATCCGTCTATCTATCTTACATCCGGAATTTCCAATTGGTGAAGGACCGATGCTTCTGGGATATGGCACCGGAATAATGATAGGGCTAACGAAAATAATATTAAACTGCATACCTATGAATGATGGTTTGGATTACTAAGAAATGGTCCGGTACCATATTACATAGTCGTTAATTATTAATACCTCCTCTCCCCACCCGTTTTTCTGATATAATTAGTGGATCGGTATATTAATCCCATCCCCCGAGGATACCCCTATTTCAGGAAATTTGGTACCGAAGGGGTTTCCTCATAAGAACTCAATTTATAGTATTAAAAATATCAAAGTATATTAATTAAACAGTGTTTTAATTTAGGAGACTTTTACTTATTTTTTAAATTACAGTAATACATCTTTTACCTACCGGTATTTTACCATTTTTTATTTTATTGAAGTTTTTAATACAATTTTGTTTCGTATATAGGCCTACATTTATATACTTGCATGCGCAAGTGGAAACTTTCCACTGTTTCCAATCTGTATTTATACGTTTTGATTCATAAGATGATACAGTATTATCTTATATAGAAATCGTGATATTCCAATTCAACCTCAGTCCTCAGTGTTCCTGTGGTCATTTACACCTAATATCCTGAATAATTACCACCTGTGTAGCAGAGCGTGAATATTGAAATTCCAGAGAACCGCGTGACATGAATTGACGTGACGACCGAAATGGTGGACAAGGTGTATTTTAGCAATAAAAAATCCCACCATAATTTGTTTATGATTATAGGTCTAAAGTATATTCGTACGTATCAACAAAACTACTAAGGTAGGCTTAAGTATTAAAAGAAAACATGCAACTAGCAATATTTAGTGATTCTAAGTTCCGATAGCCAATAATACGAGTCAGTTTCCACGTGCATAGAATGGTGTACACTCGGTCGGACGCTGAGTTTTTTTTTCGACAAGATTTTTAATGTGTTTTTAAGGTATGTATTTTCATATAGTTGTACGCTTAAAATTGACAAAAACATGACTTGTTCATGTTCACAGGAATGGTACTTGCTTCAGCATTCTAGCGGCCATTTCATTAAATATTTGGACGTACCACCTGTGTGGACCAAAAACGCCAAAAGAACCACGTGAACTCGGAATGGCAGATATGGTCGATATGATGTATTCTTGCAGAAATCACCTCCATAATTTGCTGTATTATAGCGTATTTCCGTGATGTATATATCCATAATCAAATATTTGAACTTGAATGTATATTTCGAACGCCAAACAATATGAATTACTTGCTTTGTGGTGAGTGCAAGGTAGGTTCTAAATGAACTAGGACTAGGCAATTTCGACAAGAATAGTTGTGATTATAGAGCACTGCTTTTAATCTTTCTTTCGTAGGCCACATTAGATAGAATATTTATTATCTACTCATCTGAGGGCCATACCAGTGGTGTATCTAGCAGGGGCGGATCCAGTAAGGGCCTGTTTTGCCACTAAATTTTATAATTGGAAGGGCGTGGCCCACGAAGGTGAAGTGGGTGCTTGATGATTAGGTAACCAGGCGCTAGCTTGCAATATTAGGTGATTTCAGGTAGATTTTTAAGTACGTAAGTGTGATTTTTTTGCTTCGAACATTTTTCAATAAGGGCAAGGGAGGTGGGGGGGGGCCGAATATATTTTTTGTGGGGAACATATCCCCCATTATAGATATGCCAGCACTGGACCAGACTAAACCTCCAAGAATTTGAATGACCAATATTTTTACACTGAGTATTCAAAATAAATAAATTAAAATAATAAAGTCATATCAATTTTATCTATAAACCATAGGCCTACATTAACATGGGTAGTGAAGTACTTAAAACGATACAACTTCATCAAACAAGTTGCAATCAAAGCATCATTAAAGACATAAACATATTATGAAATAATTATGTGATTGCTTGTATCTGAATTTAATGAATCTGAATTTAATCAGTCTTCATATGCAAATAAAATAGTCTACGCCAATGTAAGTTTAAAAAAAAATATTTTATTCAGTCCTGTTCTTTTTTTTTTTTTTTAATCTGTTCAGTTCAGTTACCTATCCTCAGTCCTTAATTTTGTGTCATGTCTTTCTGCTTCTCATATTGCCTCCAAGGCCGGCGGAACGTTTTTCAAAGTTTGGGGCCCCCACTTATAAGTTGAATGGGAATATGATCCGGAAGTCCTCACCCAGAAAAATTTTGATTACTAAATGGCGAGAAATGACATTTCTTGACTTTTGAGCTAGGTGTCCAATGACTTTGTTCTTAAAAATTCAAGGTTTCCCCCTCTTGAAAACGGTCAGGTAAACTTTCTCATTCTTTTACAGTAAATAGGCCTGTTATGTGTGTATACATACATAAAAAAAATGAGTAGTTGCATACGTATTCTTTTTTCAATCAATCGATTGAAAACGATCAGGTAAATTTTCCCCATTGTTATTACAGTAAATAGGCCTTATGTGTGTATACCGTACATACATAAAAATAAAAAAAATGAGTAGTTTAGTTTTGGTTTTGATTCCTGGAAGGTGGGAAATGAGCTTTCCCGACTTGAGCTGCCTTTTAATTACTTTTAAGTTCTTCAAAATTTAAGGTTTTCCTCTCTTGAAAATTATTATATTAAATTAATGAACCCAAAGAGAAAAGGAGGATTCGGGTTCTTCCCGGGAAAATGTTGATTCCTAAATGGGGGAAAATGAGCTTTCCTGACTTCAGAGTTGCCTTTTAATTACTTTTAAGTTTTTCAAAATTTAAGGTTTTCCCCTCTTGAAAATTATTATATTAAATCAATGAACCCAAAGATAAAAGGGAGGTTCGGGTTCTTCTCGGGAAAATTTTGATTCCTAAATGGCGGGAAATGAGCTTTCCTGACTTCTGAGCTGTCTTTTAATGACTTTTAAGTTCTTCAAAATTCAAGGTTTTCCCCTCTTGATAACGATTCCATGAATCAATGAACCCCCTCAATAAAGGGGATTCTAGTTCTCCCGGGAAAAAACGTTGATTTAAATTGGCGGGAAATGAGAAAATCTTTACTTCTGAAGTGCCTTTTAATGACTTTTTAAGTTCTCAAAAAGGTTTCCGCTCTTGAAAACGGTCAGTTAAATTTTACTCATTCGTATTACAGTAAATATGCCTTATGTGCGTATATATACATACAAAATTGAGTTTGACATGAATCGATAAATCCCAAAAAGAAAGGGAGTCCGGGAAAATTTTGATTCCTAAATGGCGGGAAATGAGCTTTCCCGACTTCTGAGGTGTCTTTTAAGTTCTTCACAATTCAAGGTTTCCCCCTCTTGAAAATGATTCAATGAATCAATGAACCCCAAAGAAAAAGGGGGTCCGAGTTCCCCCAGGAAAATTTCTATTTCTAGATGGCGGGAAATGAGCTTTCCTAACTTCAGAAATGTCAGGCAAATTTTTATCATTTTTTATTTTATGTGTATACATACATAAACAAATGAGTAGTTGCATGCGTATTTTTTTCCATGAATTGATAAATCCTAAAAAGAAAGGATGGTCCGGGATTCTCACCCGAGGAAAATTTTGATTCCTAGATGGCGGGAAATGAGCTTTCCCAACATTTGAAGTGTGTTTTAATGACTTTTATGTTCTTCAAAATTATAATTTTCTTATTGTAACAAAAAAAAAAAAAAATCAGCTCACGGGTCCTGAAAAAGGTGTCTAGAATTCTTTTTTTTTTCTTTTTGGGGAGGGGGCAGGACCCATGACCCCATCTCCCAGATCCGCCAATGTGAATTGCGAGAAAATGTAATTTGGTCGGGGACTGGATAAACATTCTCTTTCCCTTCCTTCCTTCCTTCCTTCCTTCCTTCCTTTCTTCCTCTTTCTTTTCTTGCATTTCTTTCCGATCATACAACAATCTCCAGACATTATATATATTTTTGTTTTTTCCAAAAAGTGGGGGGAAAGGGCACCCCGTCCCCGGTTCCGCCGGCCATGGCGTCTGACTCTATTTTTATTTTTAGGTGGATTTCTTTGATTAGAATATATTATATTATTAAAATAGACTATACTCTATAATAATGCATTATAATACACTTAATTCCAGGCTTATTATTTTGTTAATAAATGTTTCTACAAAAACGTGAACGGTGTAATTATGGCTGTGGATAATTGCTAAATAAAAGATAAATTTTCTCATAAAATTTTTTTTTTTTTCAATATTTATGGTTGAAATTTTGAGGTAGTACTAATACACTTCGATTAATTTCCCCATTTCCTGTTTTTTGGTTCCTTTGCTATAAAGTAGTAGGAACCTTTGAAATCATCTAGATGTTCGTCTGTATGTCTGCAACGCTGATGTTATAAAATTTGTTGAAATATTGTGAACAAGCGAACTTGAATTTCCAAACCTCTTGTTATAATTTTTGCATAGTAACATGTAGTAATTTTCATGTAATTGTGCCTTATTTCTTAAAAATTTTTGTAGGATAAAATAATAAAGCTTTACACGATTTATTACCCCTCCATCCAAAACTCGGAATAATCAATGATACATTAAATTATTAACTATTTTGATAAAAACCAGATACCATGTACCACAAATGCAACGACTATTGCTTTAGATTAAAAACATATATTTTGAGCTCTAAAGAAAAGTCCTGGATCCGCCCTGGGTAGGCCTAGGCGGCACAGAACATCAGGGCCGCCAAGAGGGGAAACTGTAACAGGGGCAAGGGTTGGTGTGGGCCCCAGTTACATGTGCGAAGCGCAGGATAGATTGCGGTGAAGGCACAACAATTTTTTGAGGGGGCCCAGTCAATCTGGAGAGGCCCATTATTAGAGGACCCATGACATTATTTGAGGCCTCACGATAGTAATTAAAATTTTTGAAAAAAAATATGGAGAAAAAATGCCACCTGCAGTTAGTATGGGGCCTCTGGTAAGCTTGGGCCCTGAAGATCTTGGACCCGGGGATCTTGGGCCCGGGGATCTTTTCCCCTTGCGGCCCCCCATCTCGGTGGCCCTGCAGAACATTGACGAGAAGCCGAACATTTTAGCATGGAACACTGCTTTAAAAACGTTTTTTCGGCAGTTTTAGAGTGCCATTTCTGGGAATCAGTGCTATTGCTTTTTTCTTGTTTCACATGTTTATTGATTTCTTTCACCTGCCCCTCATCTTTTGTTCTATCAATATTTAAATTTTTCTCATCTCCTCTCCGTATTTGTTCTAATAGGAGGAGGAACAAAGGGTTTCAATTTTTTTTACAAACTGGAATACAAATACAAACTGTTAACAAAACATAATTCATTTTTCAAAATAAAGATGGATTTTTTAACGGATGATGTAAATAAGTGCTTTATAACAATAGGTCTACTGAAAACATTTTCGACCATGGAATTTTGTTTAATATTTAAAAAAATCAAGAAAAATTTCTTAATTGAATATGGCAGTCTGATTCAGAACCAAATATATAGGCTAATTGTATTATATATATAGGTTAATTGTTTAATGTGTATTATATTTAGGCTAACTGTATATTGCATTATAATAAGCTAATTGTATATTGTATTCTATATAGGCTAATTGTATATTGTATTATATATAGGCTAATTGTTTATTTCAT
>NW_022713787.1:334839-356556 GCF_011630105.1 Anneissia japonica
ATTCAATCTAATGTGATAGAGCTAAAAGGCCATAAGGAAAATGTTGAAACCGTGAACAAGTTAATATTGTATTTTGGTAACATATTTTGTTAAAGCTATGGCTTTGTTAATGAGATGATTGAAAACATGTTAATGATGATGGAATTCAGGGGGCGGATTTACTGTCCCCTTCCTTTTGGAAAGCAAAAAAAAAAAGAAAGAAAAAAGAAAAAATTTATCGCGAAAAATGGACCCTCTAGGATAGTGTTATCTTCATCGGCCCCACTCGATTCCCCAACACTAGGCTGGTGGGTGCACTTTCTCAGAAATATATCAGTAAACGTTTTTGGTAATTATTTGTGTTGTGAACTTTTGTTTTCTCTTGAGTATGTTCGGACCTTTCTGAGAGGCTGTGTGACATTTTTGGGGACTACTCGTCCAGGAAATTATACAATACAAGAACACTGATGAAAAGAACAAACCTAAATCGGGCAGAATATACCTGTCCCTAAACTGGATAATCCAAAGTTAAGGCAAATAGACCTAAATTACCAGCATTCTTATTTAAAACGATATGAAATGTATGCCACGTGATTTGGCAGTAAATTTAAGTTCTTTATTAACAGGAAAATCTCTTGTAAGTTTATTTTAGGTTATCTACAGCCGAAGCAAATGATTACCGATTACTTAAACTGCTCTATTGAAGCATTTCCAGTTGACATGATAGATTTCGACATCTACATCTTGCAAGACCTGAAGCTGGAGAAAGTGGGCCTTAATTTGCGGCAATTTAAAAGATGTTTTGACTAGATGGATTAGAATTAGATGCAGACAAGTTATGACATTTTGCTACGAGAACAGATTACAGATGGATGTGGGCGTGAGTAGGCACTTTTACTTTGGGAAAGTCAGCCGAGATCCTTTTTTAACTGCTATGGCTGAAATTCCGAAGCAGTACGTTGAAGCCTGTGGAAAAATGTTCAGTCAGCTTTAGGGATCCAGTTTTAAAACCTTTACCAAATGCAACCACAAAACCAAACTGAGAGCTCCATTCTCATTTCAAATGGTAAGCAAACCCACTCCTGTAACAGAAAAATATGCCGGCTTATCTTATTCCAAGACACGTCAACCGAAATCTACTTTCCATGAAGAAGGTAGTAATAAAGATCCAGAAGTGGATAAATATAAACCAGACATAAGTGCTTGCATGGTTGAAAGGAATGTAGCATCATTAGATGACTGCTGCTGCATAGATGGAGGGTAGTCAGGTAATGCCTACATGTGCGCATTTTCTTTCTATTATGAGCATAGCTTGTAAAATTTACTAAGAGAATGCCAGTTTCCACAGGTACTGTTGGCTCGCATCCAGTTTATGTTCTCAGTGACAGTGATGGCATGGTGTAGTGGTAAGTAAAGAATTTGTTTTGTGTTACCTGGACAACTGACTGGCAAGATGAAAAAACCCTGTGTTTTAATAATGGTACTGTTTAGAAACTCATAAAGAACCATTATATATCTGAACTTCATAATACAATATATTTTAAATTTGATGATGTTTCAAAATTGAATATTCTGTAGTATTTATAGTTCTATTATTATTTTTATTCCTAGATGGCGAGAAATGAGCTTTCCAGACTTCTTCCAAAAAAAAAAAAAAAAAAAAATCAGCTCACAGGTCCTGAAAGGGTAGACCTAGAAGTTTTTATATATTTTTTAACTAAGGGATGGGGATCAAGACCCCTGACACCCTAGATCCGCCAATGTGAATTGTGAGAAAATGTATTAACTCAGTTTCTTTTCTGATCATACAAAAATGTCCATAGACATTATATATTTTCTGCCAAAAAGTGGGGCCCCAGTCCCCGGTTGCGCCAGCCATGTACTACGTAAAACGGCCATGGACCTTCCCTATTTCTACCCCATAAAACAAAAATAAAGAAAGTCCATTGAATCTTCCGACTGATGATATAATTTCTTCGTTCCTTAAAATTATCATGTCTCAACCTTACTGTTTCTTGTTGTTTTTTCTTTTTTTTTGGCAGATGAAGCAACAGAACATGACCCATGCGGCAAGTCGTGAAAAGTGTACTGAAGTTTTGTTAGAACATTTACTGAATAGTGCGATAATCCTGGTAAAGGAAGGTGGAGGAGCATCCAGTCAATGTTAAAGTGTCAAAGTATATGGAATCATGCCTGTTTGACAAGGGTGCATATTGATGAAGCAATACAATACTGTTTGTGAGAATTATATTTGATGGTGTTTGGAAAAAAATAAAACAGTTGGAAAGCATCACAGTAGGCCTACTTGCTGCTACTTGAAAATTGGACTCTTGCAAGATTTCTTTGCTTAAATCTGATTCAACACAAAGCCACTATAGCGCAAGCTCAGTTGTTCAATTCCTACCCAAATGACTTTATTTGCAAGTATTATGGAACATGCTGTGCATTCAGTGTGATGAACTAAAACATTCCTAACATAAAAAACAGCATTGAATGGCATTACAGTACTCACTGGTACATGGAAATGGGATTTACACACCAGATAACTAGCCTGGTGCTTAACCACTACAACACTGAGCTTGCGGTTTCTTAAATCAGTATTTGTGAAAGTCACTGAGAATACAAAAACAATATCTGTATTTTTTTTATTTTTTTTTTGCAGACGCCAGACAACTCTCTGCAAGATAAGTAACTTTTGATATACTTATCTTAATACTGTAAGTATTAAGTGAAATATACTGAAGCTTTATGAAATTATTAACTTTATTATTAACTTTAATTTTGTTTAATTCGTGTTTGTGTCTAATTTTTTTTTTTAGAATCCATTTTTGGTGGATGCAGCAACACAGTTGCAAGACAGGAGAAGTACTGCTCCAGAGGAAGACAAGCCTATTATAATTAATTTTGTCTAATATAGGCAATTTAATTTAATTTAGTTAATTTAATTTGTCTTCCCAATACAATACAGAAGTTTTGCTAACATCTTGCTGAATATTGTGATGCCGTAATCCCGGTGAAAGCAGTTGTATTATTTGTTGCAGCATCAAGACAAAAATTGCTTAATTCTGAAAAAACTGAGTATATTGTACAGAAGATATAAACTGGCTAATTACAATCAGACCAGAGAACCAGAAAACTACTATGATTACTAGCAGAGCATTTTAACTTTCTATATAATGAATTGTTGATGCCTAATAATTTACATTATGTGATTTTGGTTATGAAGATAATAAAAAATATAAGTAGTGTGTTGACTTTTCTTTGCTGTTCAAGTCTGAAGATTGGTGGATGCAGGTAAAGTTGTTGCAGCATCAATACAACAATTGCTTCATTCTAAAAAACTGATTATATTGTACAGAAGATATGAACTAATTAATTACTAAGAGAACCAGAAAACTACCATAACTTGCATTTTAACTTTCCATATATTATAATGAATTGTTGATGCCTAATAATTTTGATTACGCGATTTTGGTTATGAAGATGATAAAAAAAAAAATCAAGTGTTTTGATGTTTCTTTGCTGTTGAAGTTTGAAGACTGATGGCTTGACGGATGGATGCAGGTAAGATGAAAAAAGCGCCCTCCAATAGAAAAAGGCTAATTTTTTCCATGTTCCTCAATTTCTATTAAAAGTGGTGCTGAAGGGTGCCCTCCAATAGAAAGCTAAAATTTCCAGGGTCTATAAAATTATTTAAAGGGGTCCTGTGTGGTGCAGAAAACCGCCCTCTATAGCCATTTTAGTTCAACGTTTTTCGGTGGTCTCTTATCTGTCATTAATTTAATTAATAAGGTGGTAGTGCCCTCTAATAGCCAGTTTTTATGCCATTCTGAAAAACTTGGATGTTAGAGGGTGCTTACTGCCATTGACAGTTAAGACACCCTAAAAAACTTTAAATTAAAATGGCTATTTAGGGCGATTTTCTTCACTATTTTTATCAGAACCGGACAGATTATTGTGGCCAAATAACTTAGTCATATTTAGGGCCTTTTTCTATTCGAGGGCGCTTTTTTTTTTTCTGCCATCCTGCTTTTCCAATGCTCGAGAAGAAAACAATACTCAATATTAAAACTGAATACAATGAATATTTATTTATTCAAAATACTTCAATACTAAATTACAATGAATATTTATTCAAAATATTTCTAAAACGATAAAGAATATTTGAAATCGAAAGCTTGAATTGCCAAATCAGTTGCCACATTCTGAAAGAATAAGAAATTAAGAGCAATAAGGAAAAACATTATTATTATTATTTTTAAATGAAACATTTACGCAAATTTTTACAATCAATTTATAAGTCCGGTAAAAAGGGGAAAAATATTTAAAGTTATTTTTAATTGAAACATTTACAATCAATTCAATTCCAGTGGAAAGGGAAAATATTTAAAGTTAATTGAAACATTTATGCAAATTTTTACAACAATTTATAAGTCTAGTGGAAAGAGAAAATATTTAACGTTATTTTTAATTGCAACATTTACGCAAATTTTTACAACAATTTATAAGTCCAGTGGAAAGGGAAAATATTTAAAGTTATTTTTAATTGCAACATTTACGCAAATTTTTACAATTTATAAGTCCAGTTGAAAGGGAAAATATTTAAAGTTATTTTTAATTGAAACATTTACGCAAATTTTTGCAATTTATAAGTCTAGTGGAAAGGGAAAATATTTAACGTTATTTTTAATTGCAACATTTACGCAACAATTTATAAGTCCAGTGGAAAGGGAAAATATTTAAAGTTATTTTTAATTGAAAAATTTACACAATTTTTTACAATCAATCTAAGTCCAGTGGAAAGGGAAAATATTTAAAGTTAATTGAAACATTTATGCAAATTTTACAAGAATTTATAAGTCTAGTGGAAAGGGAAAATATTTAAAATTACTTTTAATTGAAACATTAACGCAAATTTTTACAATTTATAGCTATTTATTATTACATGTAAATCAAATAATTCCAGAAACAAGTATCAAATCTGAATTCATCGTTAGCATTTATTTATCCCACAAAGCAACTTGCAATGGACATGCAATTTACAATGGACATGAAATTTATAATAAGAAAGTTCACAAAGTTTTTCTAGCACACTCACCATTCAGTAGAGGGAGCAAAATTCGCCATTCAGCCAAGCAGGGCTGGTCCACTTGTTGCAGAGGTGCAATGTCTAAATTTTCTTCAGAATTTCTATAGTAAAATAAATTGCATAAATTAGATTTATATATATTTAGAAAATATAAATGCACCATAAATATCAAAATGTTAATTGTTAATTTAATTATTAAAATTCTAGAAAAAAATATATAAATTTGGTAAAATAATTAAATTTTAATTTCATGAACTATTAATCATAACATATTTAAATATTGCATGCAGAATTAAAATGATAGTATGCATTTTTTTATTAATGCTTGCAGTACACAACAAAGATAGTTCTGGAAAGAACTATTGTTGGTTGAGAATGCGGGGCTGGTAGAACGTTTTCAAAGTGGGAGAGGCCCCCAACTTTAAAAATGGATGGGAATATGAATCAGGTGGATCTGGCTTCAAATGTAGGGTGGTGGGGGTCAGAATTTACCCCAAAACCCCCAAAAAGAAGGCAGTCTGAGGATCCTCAAATTTTGATTCCTAGAGGCTGGGAAATGAGCTTTCTCGACTTTTGAGCTGGGTGTATCGTAATAACAAGTTCTTCAAAATTCAAGGTTTTCCCCCTCTTGAAAACAGTTTCTAATAATGTTCTCATTCTTATTACATTAATAAAGCCTAGTATGTGTGTATACATACATAAAAGAATTGAGTAGTTGCATATGTATTCTTTTTTCCATGAATCGATAAACCCCCAAGAGAAAGGTTGATCTGGTGGTTTCCCCCTGGAAAATTTTGACTCCTTGATGGCGGGAAATGAGATTTCCCGAGTTCTAAGGTGTCTATTGACTTTGTGTGTTTGTTTGTGTTTGAATTATCTCAAGAAACGGCTGCACAGACATAATTAAAAATAACAAGGAGTATCAGACATATCCCAATGAAAAAATGACGGTCCAGAGTAGGGTGTGGATGTGAGGACCAATTAAAGGATTTTAGAGCGTTCTAGAAAAGATATTTCAAAAACTAATCAACTGATATGAATGAAAGTTTGGTGAAAGTTTAACTAAGTTACAAGGAAGACATTATTAAGTGTTGATGACGATCTAAATTCAGGTGTGAATTTGAGGGTCATTTAAAATCCTAAGGTCCTACCTAAATATCTCTAAGGATAATCAATAGATCAAAATTTCCCTTCCCACAATAATTTGTCATGTTTCAATGAATAAAGGGTATGGATATGAGAACCATTCAAACGAAAACGTCCCAGACCAGATATTTAAAAAACTAATAAAGTATAAAGTGATCTGAATGAAACTTTCGTGAAAGTTTAATCAAGGAAAATAAATTTGAATTGTTGGTGACGATCCAAAGTCGGGTGTGCATGGAGGCCAGGTCCCACACCTAAATATCTCTAGGACCATTTAAAAAATAGGTTAACTGTATTACTGTAGGCATAAACAATAGTTTAATATGATGAATATCTGAATTAGTGCAATTACAGTAAAGCTGTACAGCGTTTTATATGTACTAACTTCACTTTTTTTGGAACTGATTGGGAATTATTTTTAATACATCGCTATACAATGTGACGCTAAAAACCAAACCCCCATATATATATTAGCATAATATTTCCATTTGAACACTAATACATGGTATGTATTATTTTGTCAGGTATTAGAATTTGACGTTCAGTGTGTTAAAGCCAGAAGATGTAAGGCATTGGCAGATATCCCAAAAACATAATCAACTGATTTGAATGCAACTTTTGTGTTTAAGTGTAATTTTTGTTTAAGTAGATGGTGGTTGGTGGTTCGAAAGTAGGAATATGAATTTTAGGGATTTATTTTTGAGAAAGGGATTTGCAGTGGGCGGAGATATGCTCTCTACTTAGTACTTTTGTTATTATTATTAAAATATATTATTATTATCATTATTATTTATACACTTTAAAATGATAGGTCAGTTGCTGAAATCTATACTATTGCCAAAGTTATGAGTAAAAGTATTACGGCTCTGAACTAAAGTATACAATACTGCCACATTACTTATCAGTTTTCTCAGTTTAAATTAACATATAGTGACAGTATGCCGGCTTTAGGATAGTGAGCCTTCAATAGAAAAATTATGCTTGTATTGTCTTTTGCAGTGAGTGTAGACATATGTGGCAAAGACAAGCCAAATCAGTCACTCGTCACAAATCCTGTTTTAGAGATAATGGCCAAAACATGCTGGAGTGTCAAAATTAAAAAAAAATATCTACTGTAGATGGCCGGAAATGGCTGGGATGGGAAAACTAGGCCTATATTTTTTTTTTTCGTCCGACTGCCCAGCGAGCTTTAGCCGATTGGGGGGGGGAGCTTAACCAGACCGATGGAGGCTTAAGCCCCGCTAGCGCCGCCACTACACATTACATATCAGTTTACTCAGTTTAAATTAACATATGTTGACAGTATGCCAATTTTAGGATGACGAGCCTTCAATAGCAAAATTACGCTTGTTGTAATGTCTCTCGCACTGAGTGTAGACATATATTGTGGCAAAGACAAGCCAAATCAGTCACTCGTCGCAAATCCTGTTTTGGAGATAATGGCCAAAACATGCTCGTGTCAACAATTGGGAAATCAATTTTATTGTACTAAACTAACCTTTATGTATTAATAAATACTGTAATGCTATGCTGTTATTTTCCCAATTTTGAATGCTAACAACAATTTTTTACGATTTGGTGATGGTTTCTGCCTAAGAAATGCCCAAAATCGTAACATTGGGACTTCTACTATAGATGAAGGCTGATTTCTCAAATACTGGTTTGGAAACAACTTTGTATAAACTCCTGTAACTTCATAACGAAATGTCTGACTCAAATGAGTCATTTTTAAATGGTTCTCATTTTACTGTTTAACCCTGTATTAGTAACTAAAAATAAATATACAGTACTGTAGAACCTCGATTTTACGTACGGTGTGGGACCGGAGGGCGTACGTAAGTCGGGGGATTTGTAAAATAGAGGTTGGGTTAAATTTGTGGTAACCTTTGACCTAATACGTACGTAACGCTCAATAAACATATGTATGAACGAACGATGTTACTTAGGCTAGACCTAGCCTCTAGGCCTACGAATAAAACCATGTGTTTAGTGTTTTTATTCATCACTTTACGATGTCATAATAAAGTGTTCAAGTAAAACCATGTGTCTAGTGTATTAATTCATCACTTTATATCTTTTATTTAACTAAAGAACATGAAAATATCGTAAGATTACCTATACGACAAAGGTATAACTTGGGAGTTCCCCTTCATGCCTATTCTAAACAATAGAGCTGTGGTGTTGTCTCAATGTCTGGGCCTGTTGAGACAAACTAAAACCATGTGCGCTGTACTGGGTGAGCCAACCAATTAGCGTTCGTGTACGTGAAACAGCAACCATGTTTGTGTACGAAACTGTCTACTCAGCTTCGTGTAGAAAATTTGACCAGACGAGTTTTTCCATGGTTTGCCATCACGAAGCTAAAGAGGAAAGCAATGGACCTTTCCGCTAAGCCCCGCCCATTGGATATTGTTGCTAAGGTCCCACAAGACGACAATGTTAAAACATACGCAAACACGTGCGTTTGTGGGACAACACGTGTGTTTGTAAGACGCGCGCATATTCCTAGCGTTGTTCTGATTAGTCAGTTGTTAAGTTTGATTGACACTCCGGAAAGGTCTATTATTTTGAGCACCATCGGTAGTTGTTCATCTCACTCAGTTCATGTGATTTTAGATAATAACAACCCGATGTTAGACTCAATCAACGTTGCTGTTTAATGAAAATATGTTGCATTATGGTTTGTATATTGTTATAGTTAATATTGTTATAGTCTTTTTACTTATGGTTGCTCTGAAAAGGGCTGTTTGTTTTGAATATTTTCAGGGATTTTTATGACGGCGTCGTCGATACGAGGCGTACGTAAAACCGAGGGTTTGTATAACTGGGGTACGTAAAAACGAGGTTCTACTGTATATATAAATTAATGTTTTGGCTACAGGTTTAACATAGATTATTTTAGGTGCTTTGGGTACTTTATAGTTATACTGAGGAAAGAACATTCAGTACAGAATAAATTTTGAATTCAATTTGTTTGGCCTTTGATACCACTTACTACTAATATAAACGGTATCAGTATCTGGTAGGATAGCCTGCTCCTGCGCTAATTACCAGCAACAATGCTTAAAGCATGTGGACCCAATGATCAGGGAAAAAAATTGCCCTTTATAACCTCAAGGATAATGTGCATCATAAATGCCCGTACCAGTATCAGATTTTTACGGATTACTCATTACGAGTTGAAAGCCTAAAATAGGATTGCCCAAATAAATTCAAACTGTGTTCATATAGCAGATAATTTATTACCAAGTAGCCTAAATTTATTATATACAATAAATACCATTTAAATTGTTAAATTCTGAATATTTTCTAAATTATTTATTTGTAAGTTTGTCCATGAATTAAGAGAAAATTATTATTGTTGTAAAATTCATTGGGTTAGATTAATTATTATATTTATTTAATTAAAGGATTTTGAAAGCTTTGCTGTTTCTATTTAGAAAATGAATAAATTATTATTATAATTAATAATTTATTTTATT
This sequence comes from Anneissia japonica, assembly GCF_011630105.1. Lineage (NCBI taxonomy): Eukaryota > Metazoa > Echinodermata > Crinoidea > Comatulida > Comatulidae > Anneissia > Anneissia japonica. The sequence goes on from NW_022713787.1 coordinate 344,536, forward strand.
CCTCCTAAATGTATATTTTGATTATCCTGTTTTAACCAGAGCATATAACACATATTTATTATTTTATTATAATATTTTCCAAGTTAAACTGTAAGTAATAAAAAAAAAAATTCATTTTGATGATGATATTACAATTACAGAGACAGGTTAGTTTGTTTTAGCTAATAGTGCCTCGAGCACTTACAGTGGATATGCGCGCTATACAAATCATATCATTATCTCCGCATGAGATATATGTTTCAGTCATGTAAAGCTTGTGTGTGTGGGTGTGTGTGTGTGTGTGTAATACCTTCGTGTTTTGCAAGTTTTTTTGTGTGCGACATATCTTAAGAAAAGGATGCACAGACATAATTGAACATAATTGAAAATAACACGGAGTGAGGTATAACTCAATGAAGAAATGATAAAATTTTGGTGATTGTCCGGAGTATGGTGTCGATGTGAGTACCAATTAAAGGATTTTAGAGCAAACGTTCTAGACAAGATATTTTAAAAACTAATCAACTGATATGAATGAAAGTTTAACCAAGTTGCAAGGAAGATATTATTAAGTGTTGATGACAATCCAAATCTGGGTGTGAATTTGAGGGTAATTTAAAATGTCCAAGAACTAAACATGTCAGAAACAATAGATAATGAATATTTAAATTAGTGCAATTACAGTAAACATATACAGAATTTTATATACTAACTTCAATTTTTTCAAAACTGATTGGGAATATTTTTAATGCATCTTTACATTTAAACATGTGACGTTAAAAGCCAAATCCTCATATTTCTATTTGCATAATATTTCTATTTCAACACCAATACACGGCAGGAATTTTTTTGGTCAGCTAAAAGAGTAAAACGTGTCAGTGCGTTAAGCCAGAAGATGTACTGTAAGGAATAGGCAGGTGTACAACTGACACAATGAAAAGCGTTCGAAAAATGCTTAAATTTTGATGTCGATATTGGACCATTCAAAGCAAAACGTCTGAACTGAATGAAAATTTTATGTTAGTGTAATTTTTTTAAGTAGATGGTGGTTGGAAATTAGAAACATATTTTTGAGGATTTATTTAATAGAAAGAGATTGGTTATTATTTTATTATTATCATTATTGCCTTTTCCCAGCAGTACAGTAGCTAATATTTAGTGTCAATCTAAAGTGGGGTGTGGATGTGAGGATCAATAATTGTGATTTAAGGGCAAACAGTCTACACCAGATATTTCAAAGATGGGTCAATTGATCATTGAATGAAACTTTCGGGGTTAATGGGTCTAAATGTTCACTTTCTGCAATAGGTCAAGGTCAATACTTATTAGAAAACCACTTTATATAGTTTTGTTCATTGTTTTGTCATCACTGACATAAATGAAATAATATTATTATTTTTATCTCTCCAATTGTATTATCCTGTTAATTATATTAATTTCAATTAAAAACTTATTTTATGAAAACTTTATTTTAATTTATTTTAAAATAATTTAATAAGGGATTTTGTGTTGTAATATTGAAATAGTAATGTTTATTCTTAGTGATGAATCAGGTCGAACGTTATCCCACAAAGCTTTTACAACGGACAAGAAAGTCATAAGAACAAGTTTTTTCACTCACCATTCAGCAGAATTAACGAGCACAAAACAAGAAAGCAACATTATAGGCATTGAGCTGAGCAGGATGAGTCCACCGGTTTGCTGAAATCTTTGCAATGTTCAGCCTTCTACAAAATATTTACTGAAATAAAATACATACATTCATTAAAAAACCAGAATTAGGAAAAGAAAGGCAACATTTATACTTACAAACATTAAATGTAAATTTTAATTCTAGAATCATAGCAAATAAAAACATTATTTTAATATTATTATCATCATTTAATTCCAACATTAGGTCAAATAATGAAATTTTAATATTAATCATTAATGTAATTATTTTAAGAACAAGAATCATATAAATGTATTTTATATTAAAAATATATATTTAGGCGCGATCGCCAAATTATTCCAGAAGAGAAGTCTGCTTTCTATTGTTCTACCAAAACGCGTCTAAAAACACAGTTTGAATAGTGCATCGTTTGGTTGCCGATATTCCGTTTTGGCCTTTGCTCCTCCCCATTAACTATGGCCAATTGGATGCACCGTAAAACGCGTCCAATTATTAATTATGACAACTCTCTAAAATAAATCATAATACGCCTGACTGCGCGCCGCTATACCCAAGTACGGATTTGTTTACGTGTTAGCGAACTCTCTTTGTACGCCACATGTGTGTGCAAGAACTGACAGAAGTAAGTAAACTCAGGGAGGTCCCTGGTCAATGCTAAAAAAAATAGTTGGGTACTGGGACGTCGTTTAGTAGGCCTAGTACCGTGCATAGGTGAGACTATCGTAATATTCAGTGAATTTACGAATTGATAAGCAAATATAACGTTAAAAAATCCAATTTTTTAGTTATTTCCGATGTAGTCACATGCCACCATCAGTTTTAAGAAGCGCAATCACCCTCCTGTGCAGCCGTGGTAACACTCAGCACAGCAATTAATTGCGTTCCTTGCCATTGAAGAGAGGGATCACGTGCTAAGACCCATGCCTCCGAAAACGTTGTCCATGATTAAAGTAGATGAAATTTTACATTATACTAAAGCTAAATTATATATACATTTTATAAAATAACATTTATTAATTGAATCTACGTGATTTATGCGCAACACATTTTTTTTATGAATTTCAACTTGTGAATTCCATAAAAACATGTAAGGCTAAACCACTGCCTACACAGTAAAGGTTTTACTGACAACTCGCGATATTACTGTAATTTATTTATTTATTCAACTGAACATACACTTTTGTTTCAGCGGCACACACAAATCTGGTGCGATCAATGTATAAAAGAGAGAAAGAAAAACAACTAAAAATAAGTAATTGTAATAAAAAAAACGTTATACATTATGCAGTGTTCTCTCCTTGCTCATCACTTTTCCACCCTAGATAGGGTGATAAACCAATGAAAATCCCCAGCCAGAAGATTACTTTAATTTTTTTTAAGGTATTTTATTTTTAAAATTGTAATAATAATTAATAAAAATGTTATTTACATAGCAAAGTATATGCACTTGACACTGACTTGTATTTTTTTTAAATAAATGGGTTGCTTTTTGGAATTTAAATTTATGAGTAGATTTATTTATTGGCTTAAATGAAATTTTCCATTTAGTTGTGTATGTTTTAATTTTTTATAGTTTATTTTCTGTACTTTAAGTTATAGGCTACTGTGCCAAAAAAATAACTTGACACAACTTGACAACAACTGTACCAAGTTGATTGTATCCAGAGGCAGTTTGAACACGAATGGTTTCGTTGGGATTGAGAGGGCAAAGATTGTTTTACAGTGTGGTGACGTTGATCTAAGCTTCTGGTGACGTTGTTAATGACTTTTGGGACGAGGAGTGATACGGAAACTGGTAATGCTGCCCTGAGACGTCGTGACATGAGATGTTGTGCGGGTGAACCCCAAGTGGGGCTTGTTGGAACAACTAAAAATAAGTAATTGTAATAAAAAAACGTTATACATTATGCAGTGTTCTCTCCTTGCTCATCACTTTTCCACCCTAGATAGGGTGATAAACCAATGAAAATCCCCAGCCAGAAGATTACTTTAATTTTTTTTAAGGTATTTTATTTTTAAAATTGTAATAATAATTAATAAAAATGTTATTTACATAGCAAAGTATATGCACTTGACACTGACTTGTATTTTTTTTAAATAAATGGGTTGCTTTTTGGAATTTAAATTTATGAGTAGATTTATTTATTGGCTTAAATGAAATTTTCCATTTAGTTGTGTATGTTTTAATTTTTTATAGTTTATTTTCTGTACTTTAAGTTATAGGCTACTGTGCCAAAAAAATAACTTGACACAACTTGACAACAACTGTACCAAGTTGATTGTATCCAGAGGCAGTTTGAACACGAATGGTTTCGTTGGGATTGAGAGGGCAAAGATTGTTTTACAGTGTGGTGACGTTGATCTAAGCTTCTGGTGACGTTGTTAATGACTTTTGGGACGAGGAGTGATACGGAAACTGGTAATGCTGCCCTGAGACGTCGTGACATGAGATGTTGTGCGGGTGAACCCCAAGTGGGGCTTGTTGGAACGTTGCAGAAGTTAAGGAGGTTCTTGTGTAGGTCCGACTTTTCGCGCTTGGTCTTTTCAAAGTGTTTGGCACGTTTTACTGCACTTTCCGCAAGACCATTCAATTGCGGGTAGTTAGGCTAATGGTAATATGGATGAAGTTCCAGGTTGTTGCAAAAGCCTGAAATTCATGGTTGTGCGGATGTGTAATTAGAGAACAGAAATCAAACCAGGTGGAATATGCATCACATAATGCTAAGTAGTAGTTCAAACCATTCCATTGAAAGAGATCATTGCCAATAGTTTCAAAGGTTGCTTTTGGAACATTGTAGCTGGTTCCTTCTGCGAGTGTGGCTTCATACTGTTGCAAATGGCACATGAATTGACATAGTGTTCTATGTCAGCATTCATCCGAGGCCAATAAACTATGTCTCATGCTCGGCGTTTTGTCGCTTCCGCTGCGGGATGGCCTTCATGAAGTATCTGTGTATATGTCGATTGAAGAAGTTTTGGTATTAAAACCTTCAGGCCTTTTAAAATTAGACCATCATCGCTTATAGTGAGTTCATCTCGAAAGGGGAAGTAAGTGCTTATCTCTATAGGGACGCGATAGTTTTTTTCTGGCCAACCATGTCTAATAGTAGTTGCGAGTATCTGTAACTGTGGATCTGCATTAGTCGCTTCCTGTAGCACTATGCGTTTGGACACCGAAATGTGTTCGATGATCATAACCTCAGAGTGTTCATCAGTTTTAGTGCTGGTGTTGCTTGGCAAGTGCTGGTGTTGCTTGGCATAAGTGGTGCTCTCAAGAGAGTATCTGTGACATACAGTTCTGCTCCACGTGTGTACAGTAGATTGATGTCGTACTTGTGAAGTTGTAAGCGCATTCTCTGTAAGCCTGCTGGAATGGCGTGCATAGGTTTCTTTAATATTGTCATAAGCGGTTTGTGGTCCGTTTCGACAGTGACAATATTATATATAGTGTCTAAATTTGTTGCAGGCAAACACAACAGCAAGAAGTTCTTTTTTGATCTGGCTGTATCGCTGCTCTGCTGTCGAGATACAGTAGTTCTCGATGCATACGCAATGGGGCCATTTTCTTGGATACAGACACAACCTAGACACCGAATTTGGAAGCCTCGCAAGTCAGCGTCACTGGTTTGCGAATATCAATATATCAAAGAGTTGGGGCAGCAGCGATCATTTGCTTTATTTGTGTATGTGTGTTCGTGCTGGTCATGCCAATGCCATGTGATTTCTTTCTTTGTTAACTCTCTGAGCGGCGCCGCCATGTTGCTTAGGCCTGGTATGTATGGCTAAATAGTTAACCATTCCGAGGAAACGCTGGATTGCTGTTATGTCGGTGGGTGGAGGCATGTTGATGATTGCGTCGACCTTCTTTTAGTCTGGCTTCATGCCATCTTTTGAGAAGATATGACCTAAGTATGTTACTTCGCTTACGCGGAATTTACACTTCGATAGATTGAGCTTTAAGTTTACTTCACATGCTCTCTGAAGTATTTGCTCCAGGTTGGTATCATGCTCCGCCTGCGTTTTACCGTAAACCATTATGTCGTCAACAGCTATGAAACAAGAAAGATTAGCAAATAGGTTTCCAATTGTATGCTGAAAGACTTCCGATCCAGAGTTTATACGGTATACCAACAATTGTGTTGAAAGTCGTCAATCTTGAGAATGATTCATCTAAAGGCACCTGCCAAAATGAGGATTTGGCATCTAGTGTTGAAAAGACGGTAGCACCATTGATTTCGGCTGCAAACTGCTCAACTGTTCGCATAGGATAGTGTGGACGCTGTATAGCACGGTTAAGATCATGCGGATCTATGTATAAACGGATATCGTCGGATTGTTTTTTGTAGGTAGCCACCATAGATGAAACCCATGGAGTTGGTTCGGTAGTTGGTGCAATGATAACTTGGTCTGTCATGTGTTTGAGTTTGTGTATAATTTTCGCTTTCATGGCGAAGGGAACTTTTCTGGGAGGACGTACAACAGGATCAATAAGATTGTCAAAGATGATATGATAGGTTGTAGGCAGTTTGCCTACCGTTGTGTTATCAAATAATTCACTGTAGCTTGTCATAATGTTCTGTACAAACGAATCATCAGTGAGTTCATGGACATCGGTGCTAAATGTTAATAGGTTGAATGATAATCAGTCTTGGAGACCGAGAATGATAGATGTGTGCTTGTCGACAACTCTAAATTTGATTTTACATTGTGTACCTGCAATTGCAAAATAGCTCAACAGTTCCTGGACTGTGCAGTTTAGTCCCACTAAAGCATGTCAATGTACCTGTAGCAGTGTTGTCAATGTTTGCATGCAGTTCAACTTCATGCAGTACCTGGAGAGGCATTACGTTGCACTTTGCCCCAGTGTCAAGTTTGAATTTTGTCAATAAGTTGTTTATGTATGCGTCTACTGTTGCCTCATTATTGGTATGGAGTGTATCACAATCTCAGTTATATGGAATTCAGAATCACAAGTTTCACTGACCTGACTGCCATCATGTATGGTATGAACTTGGGTAGCAACCCGGGCTGACCTACATAATTTTGAAAAATGGTTAAATATCTGACAGTTATAACACTGCTTGCCGTATGCTGGGCACTGTCTTGGGTGGTGAAAGAATCCACAATTTCCGCTGGTTAAGTTGTGTTGGGGTTTGTTGGCAGGGTCCTGGTTGGCGGGCTTCATGTTGGGATGTATTCGAATGTGGTTGTTTAGGATTCTTATACAGGCCTATACTTTATAGCATCAACTTGCTGGTGCTGTTGTTGGTTCGTTTGGGCTAGGCCTATGCGTGCGGTGTGCTCTTCAACTGATTCCATAGCCTGAGCAAGTTGTACAGCAGAATCCAGTGTTAAGGAATCGCCTTTCGCTAACAGGGCTTTTTGAATTGGTACGTGATTTATTCCACATATCAATCTGTCACGTAACATCTCATTCAATGATTGACCATATTCAAAAAATTTGGCGAGTGACCAGAGGGAGGCCAAGTAAGATGAAACGGTTTCGCCACTTAGTCTGTTCCTGGAATTATAGTCGAATCTGGCCATTATCTTTGATTTAGCCAGCTGGAAGTGAGCCTTAAGTACTTTAATGATATTGTCAAAAGATTCCTCACTTGGTTTCTTTGGAGCAACAATTGATTTGATTAGCCTGAATGTGGATGGACCAACGACGGTATTGAAAATAGCATGTTTGTTGTCCGCATCCTCAATGTTGTTCGCCTCAAAGTATTCGTCTAATCGTAGAACATACGTCTCAAACCGCTCTGTTTCAGAACAGAACTCACCTATCTTACCATACGTGGGCATTTTGGGCAATATTCTGACACCATGTAAATAGACTGAATAAAGAGAGACAGCTTAAAGTGTCATGTGTGTTTTCCTTTATTATCACTGCTTCACTCCTGTTATATAACAACCACTAATATGGACGACATGGAGTCGTTAAACTAGAGAGGGCGGCATGATAAAATTAACTATTAACAACCAGGTAGACATATTTAGATAAATTAGAAAGCAAGTTTAAGAAAAAAATTACGCACAAGGAGAGAAAGCCACATGGTCGACCTTTCACCTAGTGCCACTTGTGCGTGATTGTTTTTGTTTTTTTGGATGAGGGCCAACTTTCACTGCCTAGACTTGAGAATGTCTGAATTTGCTGTTTATTTAGAAATAAAACACATAAAAACAGAATGTAAACGCCGACTATACCATAGCACTTAAAGTTTGAAGTATGTTTGTGATTTGTAATGCTAATGTACCCGCCCGCCTTCACATTAGCAAAGAAAGAGTCAGCGCTATTTTTAGAGTCTCAACGTAGTTCTATCTACAGCGCAGCGTTCCAATGGAACTAGCTTAGCGCATACTGCCCCCTGGACCTCCAGGCATGTTGTCATCATGTAATTTTCAAATCTCATTATAGCTTCATATAAGCACTGTTAGCGGAAGTATAGCCACATGTACGTATAAGAAAGAATAGGAACTGCATAATAACATTATTTGAACCGCCAGTATTTCTACGCACTCAAGTGGGCCAGTTGACCGTGCTAGTAGTAGTAATAGTAAACAATAGAAAATCATTTAAACGATCAACAAGAATCCAAACGATTCACCGTCGTAAATTCGCGAGCTGTAATTCAAGCTTGTAGCCAATGAATATTCATATAGCGTGGTAATTAGAATGGTTGATTTCTTAGACACGTTTGTGATAGTGTGTTGACCTATACGCGTTTTTGCCGTCTGGAATAATTTGGCGATCGCGCCTAACTGTTAATGCAGAATTCTGAATTGCTTGCACATTATCTCCTTGCGTTTTAGATGTACAGTATTCACTGCCCAATTAAAATACTCATACCAAAGACTTTTTTCTTGCCCATATTCCTGACTGTAAAATACTGTAAGGCCTGCATGGGCGAATATATTGACCCTAGAAATCTGCCCACATATTTTGGAAAATAAAGGCTGTTTTCTACGCAATTTCTGTTGAAAAAAAATGTATGGGCTTATATGACAATATTTTTTTAATATCTTGTTTAGCACATCTGATTTTTTTAGTGTTTAGCGGGGGGGACGGGAGAAATGTAAAAATATTATTTTTTAATTCAGCAAAAATTATCCTGCCAAAACAAACAGAGTAGAGGAGGGACAAAAAAAATCATCATAATTTCTTTAAAGTATTATTTCATATTCTAGACCACCCAGCTTTGCAAGCACCATGAAACAGCAGTACATACATCGCTATCTAGACTCAACACAGATGCATTATTTGCCATAAAGCATGCCATAATTCTAGGCTGTGATTGGTTAATACACACAATATGCAATATAGAGACCATTTGCAATCTGACCAATGACAAACATCCTTTTTTAAGAAACCCATCCCAATGGCAAGAGATATGATATAAAAACATACAACTTCACAAATTTCCCGACAATATTTTTGAAAAACCCTTTCCATACTTTAAATTTCCCAAGCCTTTTCTTCTATATTATTACAAAATCAGCCTAATCGCGTCACAAATGAAGGCCCTGATAGAAATCGCGTCACAAATGAAGGCCCTTATAGAAAAAGAAATGACTTCAAAATTCGCTCAAAATCATAGTACAAGCCCTCTCGATCAAGGAGTAGGCTATAAACTGTAAAATCAAGGTGAACCTCGTACATAGTAGCAAATATGGACATTAACATTACCTGGTCTACACAGAAATATTTTTTTTGCATTCATGAAATGGATGGTTATAATTAGATGGAATTTTTTGTCAAGAAGGTTAGTGATATATAAGTAACTTATGTGTTGGTCTGATTGTGGACTTACTTTAATATTGTTCCCTGGCCTATCAGAGCGGTAGAAGGTTACAACGTGCATGATTCGCTGTTGTGAAACGTACATACACATGCTATCTAGAAGTTGCTCTTGCTGTAGTGTCATTTCAGCAGTTTCCTGATTTTTGTAGTTTCAAGTGTCTGACAATGAATATTCATTATCAAAATACATCATTGTGATGAGACCATGGGCTGGCGAATTATGGAAATGAGTCAACTAGCAAACAGCCTGTAACACAAAAATGATATTAGATTTAACCAACAAATATTAAGACTTACATTAATAAAAAAAAAAAAAAAGGTAAAAGTAAATGTGTAATAATAAATTAAATTAATTCTCCCTTAAAATAACATTATTTAATAGGGTTTGTATTGATATATATTCAAAACCAACATCAGTAGAATAAAAGACTATAACATATGTAATTCTCTTCAACCTTCTCGTACAGCATTCTGATAGCATGGATAATAGCTCTATACAATATGATTGAAGTTTCATGATATTGGGTAAACATCATTTACAGTATAATGATATTGTATTGCACAAGTAAGAAAAACTGTAAAATCGACATTTATAGTCTGTAACACATCCCATGTTAATACTTGTCAATCTTTCTCTTAGTATGATCTCCCAGATCATACTAAAACCAACTTTAAATCTATGACACTTTCAAATTTTAAGCATTCTATTTCTAATCCTCAATAATACCATCTTAATTTAACCTAAATTTTCTCTAACCTTGCATATCCATATTTATTATTTAAATTTTTTATTTTCTTAAGTTTCTTTCAATGTTCCTTTTAAATCTTTTTTAAGTTGTAGTTAAGTTATCCACCTTTTTTGGTTACCATATGTATATTTGCTTTTAAAATTTTGTAGTTAAGAACTGAACCACTTTGTAAAACAGTACTATGTATTGAAAGTGTATATTCAGTATAAAAAAAGAATAAATAAATAAATAACTACAACTAGGCCTCCGTGCTACAGAAAAAAGACTATATAATAAATTGTTATATAACAATTTATTATACAGTAGGCCCAGGCCTAGTAGTATAAAATGTGAATAAGGCCGCGTAAAATAAGATAATTGGTTAGCATCCCCGCCCGACCGTCGGAAAAGCCCCGACCTGATTTTTTTTCCTTTTCTTTCTTTTTTTTTTAACTAAACACTCAGAAACTGCATCTCCCGAAGGCAATTTATATAGGCTAGGCTTGTTTACTATCCGTCTGAACGCTAGCTGATAGTGCAGGCGTATATTAGCCAGCGAGCCGTCCGGCCGTCATTTGGACTGCCTACAATTATCTATAGGACTGCAACTTTTACCATGAAGGCTTGGACTAATCAGCTCGGCCTAGCCTAATTGGGCCTGGTCTACCCTTAGCAAATTCTTTATATTATAAAATCTATCGAATGTTACATTAAACTAAAGCTAAATCATATTTACATTTGATAAAAACAACATTTATTGATTGAATGTACGTTTTCGCAACAATAATCGGTGGGGATTAGTAACAGTGGGCGTGGCCCGCGCATCGGCTCAGTGCCACGCCCACTGGCTTCCATTTTGGACAGCCTATTTTTTTTTCTGGCGAAACCCCTGCATGACATCAATGACTGTTGAGTTGTTCCAACAACAAACCCAGTGTGATCCAGTTATAATGTCCAGCAAACACAAACTTAAACACAAAGCATGGAATATTCACATGCTGGTACAGTGACGTGATGTTTTATTTTTAATTTCACATCCAACAGCAATTACACTCACCACTTAGAGGATGGAATGCTTTATAAACCTATTATTGATATCATCAGTTTTGTAAACATATACAGTGTTGCATGTTTTAAAACATCATATTTCAATATGACTGTTATTCATAGACATTCATATACATAAATGCGAGAGTATTCCAGTGGATGCGATCTACAACCTCTGAATTTGCCTAGTAACGATGAATTCGTCCAGAAAATGGTAATATTTTATGAGAAATCGCCTAGGCCCTAGTCTGTATTTCTCATTTTTTTATTCTTTTGCGTAAAACTAAAATTCATGCCAATATTTTTCCATGATTTATAATAATTGGAGTAATGTAAATTGAATATTTTCTAAAAAAAGTCAGTTTTTAGTGAAATTTTGCCGGGATGGGGCTTTAAATAAAAAAACCGGCCAGATTATTATTTGCCTACTCTTCCGCATCCTGCAACAACCACACTACCAACGGAACTCTATTGGTGCGCTATACTTTCTATTGTTAAAAATCTGGCGGCCGAAATGATCTGAGACCCTGGCGCCGCCACTGCTTCTTATGGCTTATAAAGTCCGGCGCTAATGCACTTTAGTACTGTAACACTTCTATCTTAAAAAATAGTATTTTCGCCTACTGTGCACTACTAACGATATCCTAGGCGTAATGGTTTTTCATCCAGTTCTGCAACTAATAACTCCGGTTTTTAGCATTTAATTACTAAAAACACGTTTTATTCCAGCGACTCATGACGGTGCAGCTCGCCATGTTTGTTGTTTATAAATAACTAATTGCCAGGTTGTT
>NW_022713787.1:359739-362034 GCF_011630105.1 Anneissia japonica
CAACACCAACACACATAGTTTGAATTCTGGCAACAGAATTAGGCTCTATCGCCAATTCGCCATCATATTTTCGCTGAACACGGAGACGAAGGATGGAACTATAGTTTAGGCATTGAAAGCCGTGGTTCTAGTAATAAAATGCTAAAATCTGGCGTTGTTAGTGGCAGAACTGGATGAAAAAATCATTGTAAGATATTGTTAGTAGTGCACAGTAGGTAAATATACTATTTTTGAAGATAGAAGTGTTACAGTACTAAAGTGCATTAGCGCCTAAAGTCCAATGCCGACTGTCCGGCCAGAACGCTTCTGTTCCCAGTCTGGATCAGCTTAGTTCTAGCCTAAGGCCTAGGCCCTACTAGGACTAGGCCTAAGTATACCACTATATAGGCCCTAGGTAGGGCGGCTAGGCCTAGCAGCAAACCTTACAACTGTAATTTTTTAATGTGTTGAAGTCTACTTACAGATTGTTTAACAAATCTTGCCAAGATTGCTTTGTTTGTCCAAAAAAGTGAGAAATAGAGTAGTAGCCACGACTAAAGAGATATTCTACTGTGATTTTCAGGGAAAAAACTGAAAACACATTATTCTCTAATATTCACCCTGCGAGCGCCCTCATAGTCAGGGTGGAGTAGGAACTTCGCTTTAAAAGAGAACTAGCAAAATTATTTTTTGTTCTAGAGAGGATTTTTGATATGCCATTAATAATAGAATCAACTTTAAAATCGTTTTTTGGCTTTTTTTTAAAAGTTATAGGCGATTATACGATTTTACCATGACGTCACTGGCGAAAAAGTAACAAAAAATCGTGTAAATAGCGCCGCGTAGTGTATCCGCCGCGTACGATCTTTGCGTGTTGTATGCTGTAACCTTGGCTGTATTTTGATTGTTACAGCATGCTCTGCACGCAAAGATCGTACGCGGCGGATACCCTTCGCGGTGGATACCCTACGCGGCGCTATTTACACGATCTTTTGTTACTTTTTCGCCAGTGACGTCATGGTAAAATCGTTTATATAACTTCATAAAAAAAAGCAAAACAAAAAAAAAATTCCATTATTAATGGCATATCAAAAATCCTCTCTAGAACAAATAATCGTTTTGCTAGTTCTCTTTTAATACATGAAAATATTGTAACAATTGTGATTTATAAGTCAGTCAATTATGGGTACTCATTGCTACAATATTTTTTTTTCTAATTATATCATATGCTTTATAATCATTTGGGGAATTCCTTGGTAACCGACGTTACAATTCATCCTTTACTACTTTATACTAAAAACATAAAAATATCTACAGGGAATTATTTTTTATATGGGAATGAAATATAGGAATTAAAAAGTCAATAACGTTTATTAAAATTTTTGGAAAGAAAATAATGAAATTATGTCTCTAAATAGAAGTTCATATGCATCAGCCGAATGTAGTACAATTGTTTATCAGTGTGATTAATCTGCTCAATAAACAATTTTAATTACTTGTGCAAATATAAAGATGTGGGTAACCCACATCTTTATATACGACTTTTCATGGATCTCGACTTGCTATGTAGGCCCTCTTTATGCTAGACGCGCCTAGACGGTTAGATTGGAAGCGACGGTCGAAGAAATAAAACGGTTAAGCAAGCCAAGGACTTCGCTAACTTCCATTCCTCAGTATTAAAATCCTTCCATTGATGGGCACTGTCTAAAACTTTCTTACAGCTTATCTCTGAAAAGATTCTAACCTTTTCGTCTGCAGTTTGCTCAACATGAATTACACAGGAGCCAGTGAGCTTCCATGACGGCCTGGGCTCGGACATGACACGTTGTTGTTTGTTGTAATTTCGCGACGTCATCAACGAGTACAATATCATTATCTACCATCAACTAAACTGCCTTAAAGGGGGAAAAAAAATGGTTCGTGTGGGAATCGAACACACGGTAAGTATGAGCATCCGTAGATTTATAATGCACTGATGTAGTGAGCCGTAATTCCTCAATAGATAATTTAATATCTAAGAAAGCCATCGAATTTGAGGAAATTTCATAAGTGAAGTCAATAGCTGGATGAAAATTGTTAGCGAAATTAATAAATCCATGTAATTCTTCAATGCTCCCACTGGTAGCCCCTATGCAGTCATCAATATAACGTTTAAATATTTCGGGTTTAGGTCCTTTGAATTGTGCCAAGATTTGGTGTTCGAGATGACCCATGAAGAGACATGCAAACGATGGTGCCATTTTGCTACCCATGCTAACTCCAGACATTTGGCGATAATATTTATGGTTAAAGGCAAATGCTGTAGTACACAAGACC
>NW_022713787.1:362425-419830 GCF_011630105.1 Anneissia japonica
AACTCTCTAGTAGACATATTACGTGATTTGATCCGATGTTTCATATTAAATTGTCCAATATCATGTCTGCATTTCTGGATATACAAATCCAAAGAATTAAATTTACCAGGAGCAGGAGTCCAATTAGATTTTTTTCGATTGAGTTGTTGGAATTCATCCTTGTTGAGTGTTGTAGAACTCTTATCACGAAACTCTGCTTTAAGTCTTAGGCGTCTATAATATTGTTCCAGATCAGATTTGACATTAAATTCATCAATACATTTCTGTTGAGGTATGAATGACAGGCCTTTAGATAAAACTGACCTCTCATCATCCGTTAGAAGTAAATCTTCGGGAATGGTAACCACAAGTTTGGATGTGTCAACATTTCTCTGAGTAGATGCAGTCATATTCACTGGGCGATCTCTTTTCAGTGAATCCAATTTCTTCTGTTTTCCTAACAAAAGACAGTCATAATACCATAGGTTTAACTCATGGACAATACCACGTATGTGATAGAAATCAAGAGTTGTACATGCACCTTGTAGGTTGTTGCGATGACGAATCATGTGGTTATGGTGATACGAAATTTTGTCCTTATGACATTGAATACTCCTACGCATAAATTTACGGGAAACATCGTTAATGTTCTTCTTAATGAACTTACGATCCACAAAAGCGAGGGATGGTTTCCAATTCGACTTAAATGATTTCGGAATGATATTCTTGCGAAAACATGAAGAAAGAAATCCAAGATTACTGGAACAGCGGGACTTGCTAAACGTATATGAACCAAACGCAAAACCAAAACTCCTCACACAAACCGGATACTCCAAAAGATATTCATTTAAACGTCGGCGAACAATCTGAAGTGCTAGTTTAGGATCAGGCATGGTGACACGTAAACAAGACGTATAGTCACATCACAAACAGACAACACAGTTACAGTAAAAAACGGAGATTGCAGCAGAATTGTAAAAGTAGATATCCAAATAAATATAGAGTTGCTGCATAGACAGATTTGTATATATAAAATAAGAAGTCAAACAAAGTTCTGTATCTGTCTCAAAAATAAAATATTTATTGTACCATATATATATATGTATATATAAAAGCATACTATTCTTTAAAAACAAAGAAGCAGCTGTGTTCAAGAACCATGGCTAGAGATTGAGCACTTATGCCTATGTGAGGTAAAATTATCAAAAAAAAAAATAAATAAATAAATACCTTGATAAACAACTCTTATAAGCAATTCGTATAGTTTGAACTACTGCGTATGACGATAAGGGGCGGATCCAGAAATGTCCAAAAGTGTGCCGCCGGAAGGGGCGCCGAAAGTTGGGGCCGGTCGAGATAATACTTCCCTAAGGGGTCCGGGGGAACATACCCCGCGAAATTTTTGTGTTCTAGACGCCCGAAAATAACCTCTGAGGCGTTTTTGGCGATCATTTGTTTTTCTTTCTTTCTTTATTTCTTTCTTTCTTTCTTTCTTTCTTTTTTTCTTTTGTTTTCTTTTTTACCTTTATAATCGGTAACTTTCAGAGGTGATCGATTAGAATGTACTCATAGTGAAAACCTTGTTCTTATAATGCTAGAATTATATAATTAATGACGACTAAACTATTAATTATAATTGTATGAAGATGATCATATTTCAAAAACAACTTAAATACATTATACATATTTTCAATTGTACCATATTATTGTGATATCGATGTGATATTTAATCCATTATAAGTCGAAATAATTATGTCCAAAATATGCTAACATTTTTATCTTGATGTATTCAAGAAATGGTTAGGAATATATAGGAAGGAGAATATTACTCGGTACAGGAAAATTGGAATACCAGTATTGTTGTTCTTGAAATAAACCCAACAAAGCAGACTATGTAAATGCAATGTGTTGACATGTGTTACACAGGACGCATTATCGATTGCAATGCAATGGGACAAAATTAGTGTAGATTTTAATCTTCGTTATAATTACAAAACCACTAATTACTAATGAACAATGGTTATTAATTGTAAAAAGAAGGCTGTATTGAATTCGTCACCTGTTGCCATTATTGTATAACATTTTTTTTTTAAATTTTTATTTACGGTGCGGCACATTCATAACCTTGATTTCATCCGTGGATAAAGCAACTAGATATTTTAGCTAGGCGTCCATGCCGAAGTTGAGTGTTTATTTGCCTCTATGATTGCATACCATACCTGGGCATATATATTATTCCAAAAAAATCTCTTCAAAAAGTGGTCTGTTGCAGCAAAAAATTGAATGTGAATGAAAATTATAATATTCCTTTGCACAATTCGACAGTTTATATTTTTAAAAAAATCTATTGTAAAAAACGCTACAACATTAGAGAAATGTTCCTCCAGGCTCATATCGACATAATTTAATAATAATAATAATAATAACTTCAGCAATAGCCTATACTCTTTCCTCTAAAACACGGGTGCTACAACATTTTCTTATATGTTTTCAAAGCATTTATTATAGCCTACTCTGGATTATTAATATCGGTATAGTTAGAAAAAATGCCTTTAGACACTATTGCATTGATGCATGGCGACATGCCTCAACAGCCCGGGAGGCAGAACACCGATGGTATGGCAAACTTACTCAGAATAAAGAAAGTCAATTTAATTAATGATCTATAGAAACTACATCTATGACAATATGCAGCATCTATGGGATCCGTAAGTGGCCTACCCAAGTTGCTAATTTGGTGTGACGTGACGTGCTTTGTTAATGACGTAGGCCTAAGCGTATTCTGTATCGACTTCGTAAGCTCCCTAATTTACTGCAAAACTCCTTAAATTGATCACTGCCTCAATGTCCAGGAAGAAATCGCGTCCGGTATCAGACTACTGACAGCTATAGGTGAGTTGAAGTGTTCCTCCTTGATTCAACATCGACGAAATTGACAGAGTTGATTGGATTATTCCTCCACATACGACATCGGTGCCGGACACTACGATATAGGCCTAATGTTTGGTAAGTTGCGCGACACAAAGGCTTGTATAAAGTATTATTTATTTACAGGTCTCCCTCCAATTAAAGACCACTTTTGGGACCGGAGTTTTCATGGTTTTTAGCAGCTTTGGTCTGTAAATTATAATAATAAATATAAAAGATATTTGTTAACTTGGGACCACAGAAAAGTGGATTTTAATTGGAGGTGGTCTTTAATTGGAGTGGTCTTTCATTAGATGGAAACCTGTATTTACAAAAATTAAACAATTTGTATGGATCAATTTCATTCATCTTTCATGCCTATTTCGGAATTTTACATCCATATAGGCCTAAACAAAACGTTTGACGAAAAACTGAGAAACGGTAAATGAGATACAGATTTTTGAGTAGGCCTACTTACTGAGGAAAAAAGGGACGGAACCGCCCTTTTTTACACTTTTTCCCCAGTTTTTAAACATTCAAAAACATATATCTCATTTACCGTTCCCCACTTTTTCGCAAACAACTTTTTTCTGTCTTAGAAATCAGTTCTACAACATAATAACATTTTTTTCATCCGGAGTCTGAAATTAAAGCGCTAAGCGGCTGATAAGAAAACTGGTAATCAAGCTGCTATTAATGTTTCAAAACCTTCCACAACGCACATTATGAGAAGTAATAAAGAATCGAGGCTTCTGAAACAAATGAAATAGGGTAAGGGTGGGGGAATTGTGAACCTTTAAGCATATTTGCATAAATTAAACAAATGTGGATTGAGTTATACACCTGGAAGTTTTTTTAAATTATCAACAACTATGCAAAAGTCCGGTAAGTAAATCGCAAAATATTAACCGCTACTTACTCTTCAAAATATTCCTAATGAAAAGACATAATTATCCCAATCCATAAAAAGTGCTTAAAATAACTTGAATTATATATAATTACATCTGTACAGTCTCTTGATGAAGTCCACTGTGCATATGGAAACATTGTATCATTTGCTCTCCAAGGTCGGAGAAAAATGGATTACTTTCACAAAAGTACATTTTTGGTACAAAATCTATGATTTTCTGGTAATGGCCCAAGTGGATTTTATTTATTTATTTATTGACACTTTACCTTTAGAACGCTGGCACACACAACTCGTGTGGTGCGGTCGGACAACAATAACAACTAAAATAGAAAAGTAAACAACTTAATACAAAAACAAATCATATAAAGAAAATCACAGCAAATTAACCTAGAATGTATTTTAAAGCCAACAGATTAACTCAAAAAGTTTTAACTATAGGCTTAAAATTTAAAAAATGTAAACTAAAGGTACAGAATCATAACGTTAAAATGAAATTAAAACAGGAATACAAAAATCAAGTAAAAATAAGAAAAAGCACCAAAATGCATTTATTGCATATTTTTTACAGTAATTATCAAAAATAAAAGCAGAATCAGCACAAAAAAGTGACTGAGTCTGCTCCTAAACTATACAACGATTTATCATCAGCAACTGATGTTGTAAAAAATGTAAGAAAGGTCACAGAGTGTAAGGTATACTTTTTAAATTTGTTAATTTCATTTCTAATGCCGTCAAATGCCGTACATTTTAATAAGAAATGCTTAGTGGTAATGGTAATGGTAATGTAAGCACTTAGAGCCTTTAAACTGACAACATTGCGTTTTTTGGTGGCCATTTTGAATAATTTATTTATTTTTGCATTTTCACGATGAAGATGTAGGCCCTATGTTATTGTATTTTGATTATGTTTTATTGGATTCCTTGAACTAAAGAACATAATTATCGACACCAAGATTATGGTAATGTGAGCACTTTAAGCATTTAAACTGCCAAAATTGTGTTTTTTTTTTTTTTGGCGGTCATTTTTATTTTTCCTAATTTTGGCGGAAACGGTTGGAGTGACATCGTGGTTCCCGCAAATTTTGGAATCGGCATACTCAAAAACCCCCTAGGACAAAGTTTCATCCTTCTTTCTAGAAGTGCACGCCCCAGTCATCAGCCCCACTACATGTATTTGATTTAGATTTACCCAATTTCTTTGATCGCCAAATTAATAATATGTTTGATTTATAAAGCGCTTAACACCAAAAACCCTCTAAGAGCTTCACATTACTTCGCTTTTTTCTTCTTCTCAATGATTATCCAATAATTTTTGATTTACTAGGAATGTCAGAGTTCAAAATATCATGCACTTCAACAGAGTCATTAAATGAATCGGTATGTTTATCTGAAAGAACAAGGAAATCAATTACGAGAGGTATTACCGGTGCATTGCTGCTTGCGTTTTCCTATGCTGAACGATCCTCGACGCTGGCGTCTGTGAACCTTGTTTCCTGCAGTTGCTAAAGTGCGGTCTTCGCTGCGAGCGTTGAAAGTGTTCATACTGTCGATATGATGGTTTCGCGGCGGATGATTTTGGAGTTGATGGTTTGATAACAGCATGGACTGCATTCATGTTACTGAGAAGCAATCTTGTACCTATTTTGGAGATATATTTTGGAGATATTCAAACCTCCAGCATTTAGATTTGAGTGAACAGCAGAACCGTTTCTCAGAAAAAAGGTATCATCATAATTAGGCCCTATCAATTAATTTCGAATTAGTTTTCTCTGCAATTTTCTTAATGCTATTGTTCATGTTTGTCCGTGCGTGGGCATGAGGTGGAAAAAAGTAGTTTTGTAATTGGCGACTTCAGCTTAACTTAATTGTTAACCAACTGTTTGATAATCACGGATTCAAGGTCTCCATCTAACAGTGGCGGCGCCAGCGGTGGGGGGGGGGGGGGCAGCGGGCTTAATCCCCCTCCCCCATCGGCCAGCTAGGAGTCCCAATTTAAAAAAAAAAATCTCGTTTTGGGAGAAGGGGGCCCTCAAATAACACTGCGTGCTATAGTTACACCCATAAATATTTAAGTAGCCCCCCCCCCCCAAGTCGGACTCGGACATCTTAGCCACCCTAACAACTATATCATAGAGCCGCCACTGTCGTCTGACTCACAGTTGTTGGTGCAATGTGTACAATAATAGACTCGAATGATGATTCTGTTTTATCACGTTTACTATCAATGTCGCTGAATTTAGATCCTCGACAACAGTCAACTTTAGTGTCTTTGAGACCCCTTTCAATAATATCCCGTATAATCGAGTCACCGATTATGAGGCATTTCTTATCAAGATTGGCTGGGATTCGCATTGATGTTTAAGGCATACCCTTTAGTAAATTGCTCTGTAATTCAGAAATCTGATAGGCCTACTTTCTGGTCATTTAGCTGTGGCAAATTTAAGGCAATATCTTCAGCCATTTTGCAGATTGTATCCTGTTGCTGTGTGCTCTGTCTTGCGAGTTCTTTAACAAATCTTGGTAGAGACATTGTTGGTCTAATAAATAAACAAACAGAAAACTGAAACTGAAAACTAGAGCGTGACACTGCGGGTAGAACCATATTTGGGGTTTGATTGCGGCTTCTGATTGACACATACTCTATGGTAATGTTCATTACAAATAGAGCATTCTAATGTTTTCCATTACTATTATGTTCTAAAAAATATTAATCTACCAATTCGTGAAGAAAAAAATCCCTACGGTTTTGTCCGAATACGCCGATTTATAACAGCTCCTCACGCCGATTTAGATAGGGAATTTCAAGAAATTTGAGGTTTTTGGCTGTTCCGGGCTCGTTTCTTACTCCCTCACTCACAGACTATTTCTTTGTTCGAATTGGCCCAAGTGGATTCGTGGAGGGAAAATAATAAGCTTGAAGCTGATATAAAACTTATATGATTAATTGGGTAGTTTTATCGGAAAATAAGAAAATATAAACTCCATCCAATCCACGATTGCCTCTCATGGGGTCAAAAAATCTCTCAAGCGTGATATTCCGATTAACTGGTATGACGTCATACTTCTGCGTGCTTGACTTGTGTTCGCAGTGTTTTGACTTCTTTCTTCATGTAATTTGGCCTAATTTAGTTATCTGTTGGATTTTTGTGTGCTTTTATTACCTTTATTAAAAAACAAATGTCCCAAGGCAAGATACTTGCAGCAATTAGGCTATATTTCTGCAAACAAATGTAATTTATAGTGTGGACCGTTTGAAAATTTCCATAGGGATGTTAGCGTGGCTAAGCCAATCCGCCAACACGAAAGCGTGGACTAGGGGAAAAGAGATCTCAACATTGTTCACTTTACATTGTACTATGTGTACTGTTAAATATGTGTTCAAATACAAGTTTTAACAAAAGAATATTGACTGTGCAAATTGAATTTTGTTAGTATTTTAACTCCATAAATGAAAATGAAACAAACCCAATGTTTTTAATTGGTCGATCCAAACTACTTGTACAGCGGGGTTGATTTTACCTCAGTTCGCTGCTTTCGTGAGAGCTGGACTAGCAAATGATAAAAAGTGGCAAAAACGTTTCCATATGGGACGAAAGCTAGAGAATAAATTCTATATTGTTAGTCAAAAGGGCTGCTGTCGTTTCTTTTATGTTATTACAGATGTATTACTTTTAATTCATGTATAGCTATAGTATTCACTCGAATTAGATCTAAGAATAATTCCTGAAAACCAATAATACGCTAACCGAAATATAAGATAGATTTAGAAAAATACGTCGCTGCAATGATAATATTTTCACATTGAAAAATGTATTACTACAACTAGACTTGCAGAAGGTGAATATATACGGCTGTTCTTTATTTTAAAAAAAACCTTAGAGTTGCGTGGTATTAGAGGCAATGTATGAAATGTACTATGTATTATTTGAAATAAGGTCCAATCTAATGTTAAATTTGAAGACATTGAGACAGAACACTATTTAAAATTGAAGAGGACGCCAAACATAGTTGTGAAATGTCACCTATTTTGTTTTGTGTATAGGACTTATCAAATCAGTTGGAAACGTCGACTAGATTCGGACTCGTTAGATCATGGAAATAATATAATATTTTCTATTCAAGTCGTTAAAACATCAATACATTGGCCTACGTTATAATGTTAGGATGCTATGATGCTCTAAAACAATTCATCACTTCTCTGATGAATTGAAAGTAATACAAAATAAATGTTATACAGAAAATTAACTGTTGTTTATACTTTTGTTTGTTTTTAATATTTTCAGTCTACAATGAGTTTCTTTGTTAAGGCTATACTTATTTTGTTCTTACTTGTCGTCGTCCATGTTGTTTTGTATCTATCAAAAACAGAAGAAAAAATAAATTACAAACTTGGCTCAACCTCTGGATATTTGTATTTGAGGTGAGGAATATATTTTATATATATATGAAATACGTTATAATAATTATTGTATTATTATCATTATTATTTGGCACAAGAGCTGTTAATATTATTCTTATATAGGCCTATATTTTCATTATCGCTGTCGTTGTAGTCGTTGTCATTGTTGTTATAGACTGATATTACTATTTAACATAAAAACTGCTTTATGTATTGCAGTCCATGAGAAAGTATGTTATAATTGTTGTTATTACTTTATTTTCTTTAGGAAATCAAAAAACCTATCAAGTGTAGGGTATTTAGAAGACCCCGATGTATCGCACATATTAAATGAACACTTGGACAGTGAAGAAGTTGAGACATTTAGGTAAAAGTGACATTTATTGTCGTAGAAAAATATTGCCAGAAGTCGTAAAAATTGGTTTTCCTGTTACATAGGCAACACATATAAAAAAGATGTCCATAAAACATTGAAGCTCTATAAAAACACTTTACACGATATATTTTTTTAGCAAATCACCTACTTATACATGAAGTTTAACATATCGCATAAAAAAAATCACATTATTATTATTATTATTATTATTATTATTATTAGGCCTATTATTACAGTACACTCATCACAATTTTCGTTAGAATTTTTTGGTATTATAGCCTAATATTTTTGTTTAATGTTTTATAATTGGTATTGTTATCATTTCAGCCATGAGTTTCACCTCTTAAGCCGGTCACTTACTGCGTCCGACGGTCGACGACCCACACGATTTTATGAATAACGCAACGCAACGACGCGCGCGACGGATCGTTTGAATGACGATCCGTTAGACTGACATAGACAATCAGCAGACGGTTTCTCGTCGTTTAGCGCTAACAAGAATCGAAGTTGGATTCGTCGTACGACGCGCAGTGAGTGCTTGGCTTTATTAGGTTACAATCCAGAAAAAATACCTTGCAATTTTGTTATTATTGTATCACTGATTACCGTTACTGCATTTCTCTTTTAGGAAATGTAAAAATCTATCGACTTTAATGCGTTCAAAAAAGTTTGATGTATTGCAAAATTTAGAAGAGCACGTGAACGCAGATAACGTAGAGAAATTTAGGTAAGAGTTGATGAGTCAGTGGCGGATCCAGAAATTTGAAATAGAGGAGGCCCAGGGAAGGGGGTTATTTTGACAGATAGAGGGTCTATCACCTCAGGCCTCCACCATGGTTGGGGCTGAGGTAAGAACATTTTCGATTATGGTACATCTAGATAGCCAGAAATGACACTCTCAGACTTAAAATTTGAAAATAATTTCAACTTCTCCTATTTTTTTTTAACAATTTTGACAAATTTAGTGAATCCACCACTTTGAGTTGTACCATTTCCGCCACACCGTCATTAAAAATGTATACCGTATTAAATCAATCGCAACAACTATGTTTTGCCGGTTGTGGTAAAGTGATAATTTCTCAGGGATCGTTTATTACTTCGAGTCCACGTCTGTACAGTACCGTATCTTTGTTTGTGCTTGTTTTTTCGAAATTTGATTTTTGAACTCAGAATTTCTTGTGCCTGACATGTTTATAATCAACTCTCAATGTGTGTAGGACTGAACTTGAATAGCGCATTGTTTCAATGGAACTGTTTACTGGTTGACTCCATTTTATTTTAAAGCGTTTATTTTACTTATATTTCAATAGTGCAAATATTTTCATTTTTCAGAAAAACTCTAGCATCAATGGAGATGACAAGTGAAATGTTCTTTCATCCGACTAAAATAAACAAAAAATTACAACTTGGACAGATACCAATACAAGATTCTTGTGCTGTCATTGGAAGTTCTGGTATTTTAAAGGGTAGTTCTTGTGGTAGGGAAATCGAGGCTCATGATTTTGTTATAAGAGAAAATATGGCACCAGTGAAAGGATTTGAAGCAGACGTTGGTACCCGAACTAGCCTGATGACGTCTAATGATGAAAAGACGCGTGACCTGATTTACTGCTTAACAAATTCAGAATCACCTTGTCATAAAAAATACACAGAAGTCTTAAAGGGATTTGGCAAGATGTACTTTGGAATACCAGTTTATAGAAACAGACCGAAGAGTGATCAGAAAGAATACGACAACTTCTTTAGTATTGCAAAGTTTGTAAATTCGGAAATTGACTTTAGGATTCCTTTGCACAAATTCAGATATGAGCTAACCAGGTAGGCTATATTTCTATTTAATTTATTTATTTACAATTAGGCCCAATTGGTCTATATATAATAACATGATGGAACGGTTGGGGCAATGTCTGCGGCTCGGATGTTCACACCGTGCAAGTCACTTTACTTGGGCAAGCAAGACATTTTATACGTTTGTCTCTGCGCAAAAGTCGAGTAAATGGGTGTGAATCAAGATAGACTTTCTGTCGGTCCTAGAGATACCGTAGCTCTACAGAAGCACTCGTATGTATCTATAAAGCCTTGGTTCTTCCTATTGTTGAGTACGGATTATCTGCATTGGGTCCTTAATATAAAAATCAGTCATACCGAAATGAACCGATTCAACGAAGGGCGTCCCATAGAATACTAAAGGTAAGTTTGGGGGTTATTTCATATGATGAAAGGTTACAGAAACTTGCTTGGTTATCATTACAAAACAGGTGTAATTTTATTTAGTTTCTTTTGTTTTTCGATGTTTATACAAATATAACACCTGTAGTGCAATCGATAATATATTTATCAACTCTCGTCATCCAGGTAATCTTACTTTCATTCATCCCTATGCCCGTATACCGATACGCTCAACATTGATCTATTCATTCATTTCCTGTATATTGGCATCTCTTCCAAGTAAAACTAAAGACGACACTGTCACTTGCACACTATTTTTTAAATAGATTTAAAGCGTATCTTTTTAGTCATAGTGTAGATATATTTTAACTTTTTGATACATTTTATTTTAAAGATTTTATTCGAATTTTTATTGTGAAAATGTTTGGTGTTATATTGGAACTTCTGGCTCACTGATTGCGTCTTTAGAAATCCCAGGGCCGTTGTGTCAAATAAGTAAATGAAAATGAAATTATTACGCTTCGATGGCCAAAGCCTGTTTGAAGTTAGCGCTAACATCAGAAAGAATTCTTGTTCTGAAGTTGATATTTTTAGTAATTCTAATTTAGGAAATTTATATTTGATTACCTTGTTGAGTAATTTTTTTTTTTATTGTTAACCGTTTATTGTGCATTTTTCTGGTTTTTTAAATATTTTCTTCTGGCAAAGCGACGTGTGCAATAATTTTTGAATGACTTTTTTGTATTGTTAAAGCCGTTTTATTATCTTGTTTCTTATCCTGTCTGTGTAAATTCAAGCCTGTAAGTGGCGTTTAATTCTTTTGATGTTGGTTTTGATTTGATAATTAAATAAAATATGTATTGTGTTTATGATTATATAATTGATATTTTTCAATCATTGTTTCCTTCTGTTTTTAATTTTGTAGGTATTGGAAGCTTCCTAAAATAGCATCCGGTGGTTTTGTTAATGTTAATATTGCTTTCACATTTTGCAAAAGAATTTCGCTCTACGGATTTTTTCCTTTTTCGCAGGATCTGAGCGGTCGAAAACTGAAATATCATTACTATGATAATCGTAGTGTGAAAAGTGGGCTAGGTGTTCACAGTATGCCATTGGAATACAAACTTTATAGAGAACTGCATAAAAACCATACGCTTAGACATGTTATAACACCATGTAGCTGAACAGAGTCCGTTGCCGTAATCACATGCTGTAATAAGATTCTTCTTAATGTAAAAGAGTGAATTTCACAGTGATCACAATAAATTCTTTCTCGAATAAAAATTACGGTATCTTTTTAATGATTGTATATTTTTCTTATCAAAATTAGTAAAATTCACTCTGAACAGAGTGAAATTTCACTCTCTTTTCACAATATCTATTTCACTCTATTGGAGTGATCACTGAAGCATTCTTTCATTCTGTGTTTAACTCTTTCGCAGGGGCGGACTGGCCTATCAGTCAATCAGTCGCGGACCAATGCGCCGTTGGGGTCCCTTTTGACAAAAAATAAATTATTAAAAAAAAAAAAAAAACGTAAGAAATAAATTTTGGTTATTGGAGCCTTGTAAGCAGGTTCCTAATATTATGTTGCAACTCTTTTTCGTTTATAAATTACAAATATTTGGATCAATTATTAATAAATTTTAAGGACTGTAAGCCGTAGGCCCAGTGTATACAATGGCTCTATAAAGAACCAGTACATCATTCGAGACGAGTAGGGGGATACCCTGGTGTACTGGTACAAACAACCCCTGTGGTGGACGAGGAGAGTTACTTGTAACGGGTTACCGTGTAGCAAAGACACGAAGGAACCCTTAGTTATTTATCGAGTTCTAGTCCATGATATCAAGCGCCATGAGCATCTTATTTTGATGGATACCTATAATTATTACTACACTATTATTATTACATGTTTGGATACAAAATTTAAAATAAGCATTGTTTAGTAGCGGTATTCTGTTGTCAAATAAAATGTAATGCAAATAAAAGAATGAAGAAAGGAAAAATACTAACATTTTGTGTTGTCGTTTTTTTCCAAACACAATATATATTTCTTTTTATTTTCTTCCTTTTCCTTTTCTTTCTTTTCATTTTCTTTGTTTAATAATACACTACTAGGCAAAATAGTTACCCTTGTTTTAATGTGAATGCTTTAATATCGTGCGTATTATATGACCCCTGTCTCTTATACACATCTAGATGTGTATAAGAGACAGGGGTCTTCACCCCCACCTTATAATTCTCTGACCCGCCATTGCAATTGTTTAATTTTGTGTGCCACCAATTTTCTTGATTTAGTTTAGAACAGCTGCTGAGACCGAATAGGACTATGCCCTAAAATAGTTACGAGCGATTATCATTTATTAATCCTACTCTAGCCTAGGCCTTCAGAAGTAGGGAGTAAAAGAAGCAATTCTTACTATGAATATTCTGAGAACCTTAGGTAATTTCCCGTATCACATCAAAGGGCCCGCCAACTAATCTTGCACTGGGGCCCTTTCGCAGAAGACCACCTCCAATTAAAGACCACATTTCTGCGATGGCCCCCGATGAATTGGTTATCTTTTATCGTCAGCTGTTCCCTCCAGTTAAAGATTCCATCTATTTAGAGACCATGGGTTTGGTGAACCCAACTGATACTTTCCCCCTTCATGTACAGACCACTATAAAATAAATAGTGATTTTAATGCAGTTTTTTTTTTCCTACAATAAATTTTTATATGACTTGCACATAGAAATATTAGCCAATGCACTGTTTTGTGTACAGTGTTTTGTATATTGAATGACGGTAATGTTTAGTGGCATTGTTAGTAATATTTTAAAGGAAAGACAAGTTGATGTCTGGCTACCAAGAAATGTTTAATTAGGAATAAATAAGAGCATGCAGTTACTGTACAACCATTTTGAAACATTTAATTTATTATTTTTCAATTTCCCTCTAAATAGATAAAACTAAAGACCACATTTAGTGCCGATGAGTCCCAAGTCTCCTGTAGAGTCCCGGAATGGGGTGTCCTGGAATTCGGCACGAAGAACGCATTCTGGTCCGCGAGCAAACACAAATCTTTCGAAATAAATCATCTCCCGCAAATTCATGATGATATTTGCATGCTTTTACTAGTTTTATACTGTATTACCAATTTCATTTCATTTCATTTCTTTAGGCACGAGGGCCAAGGATATGCCAATAAGCGAACTTAATCACTGTCCTGCGTGGCATATCCATTTAACAACAGGGGACTTAATGGACCAGTACACCGGGGTAACCCCCTACTCTTCTCGAATGATGTACCGGGTTCTTTAAAGTGCACACGAGCCAAATGCGTACACTGGGCCTACGGTTTAAAGTCCTTATCCAAGAAGACTTGTTCCACCACCGGAACCATTGGCGAGTGAGGCCGTTCGAACCGGCGCCGATATTATCAGATCTGAAGGTTACGATGCCCCTGACTTAACCGCTCGGCCAATCAACTCGCCTAAAGCAATTACTGTCAATCATAAAAACTTGATAAAGCATGCAAATATCATCATGAATTTGCGGAGATGGTTTATTTCGGAGATTCGTGCTTGCTCGCGGGCCAGAATGCGGGAGTCCTTCCTGCCAGTTTCCAGGAGACTCCATTCCGGGACTCTACGGGAGACTTTGAACTCATGGGTACTAAATGTGGTCTTTAGATTTATCTATTTAAATGGAAATTAAAAAAATAATACATTAAATGTTTTAAAATGGTTGTACAGTAACTGCACGCTCTTATTCCTAATTAAACATTTCTTAGTAACCAGACATCAACTTGTCTTTCCATTAAAATATTACTAACATTGTCGTCATTCAATATACAAAACGCTGTACACAAAACAGTGCATTGGCTAATATTTCTACGTCTAAGTACACAAGTTATAATTTTATTGTGTTTATATAACACAATTTATTGTAGAAAAAAAATGCATTAAGATCACTGTTTATTTTATAGTGGTCTTTAATTGGAGGGAAAATTTTCAGTTGGATCTACCAAAACCATGGTCTCTAAATAGAGGAAATATTTAATTGGAGGGAACAGCTGATGATAAAAGATAGCCATCCAACGGAGGCCGCAGAAATGTTTTCTTTAATTGGAGCTGGTCTTTAATTGGAGGGAGAACTGTACTTATTTTAATGAATATACACTACTATATTATGTGAATTTATTAAATATTATTAATGTTCGTATCTTTTTAATGTTGTATAAGCCTATAAACATTTTTAATCCATCATGAGCTTATTTTGTATTGTACATTACAACTTTATTGACAATCCTTAACTTTAATATTTAAGATTAATTTTGAAAATGTTTATGGGTATAATATAAAATAACATATAACTATTATAATATTTTGGCAAATGTATGATGGCCAAGCCGGCCCTGATTAGGCCTATTTCCAATTAAAATCTAAACACTTAAATTAAAAATGAAGACGTTAATTTTTTTTTTTAATTAAGCATGTGCCAAATTCCCTACTAGTGAGGAGCCATTTTTTCAACAATGATGAAAAAATGTGTTGCACCCTACCACACCCACTCTTATTAAAATGGCCGGACCACTTGCAAAATGCTATGACTTATTACAAATCCTGACACACACAGTGGTATTGAGGGTAGTGACCACGGGGGAATATATTTTAATATTAGACACTGTAATGAACACATATACAGACCAGCTGGTACTTTTTACGATTATTCTAAACTTGATATACCCACATTTATCGATTACCTGTCATCAACTTCTTGGCATATTGAAAGCCCTGGTGTAAATCTGAAATAGAGTGCATTTAAGGAAAATTCATGCATATATTAAATTGCGCCATACCTAGACGTAAAGGAAAACGCCAACCTAAAGGAACCATCGATTACCGAGGAATTACTACAACTGGGTAGGAAAAAAGATAGGCTGTATAAATCTGCAGTTAAATCTCGAAACAAACAAATGGTATAAATATGTCTATTTGGCGAATTACCACGTTGTACTAAAGATGATCTGGCAATTAGTTTTAATAATAATAATAATAATAATAATAATAATAATAATAATAATAATAATATAAGAATTTATAAAGCGTCAATTAAACGATCGAGGTGCATTATCAAAGGCGCTTTGCACGTTAATGACGAAAAAAGGTGAGGTTTTGAGTAATTTTTTAAATGAAGCAACAGAAGAACAGTTTTTAATGTGAGCAGGGAGTGAATTCCAAAGTGTAGGTGCGGCAAAGAAAAAAAATTTATGGCCAATAGTTTTAAGAATGTGCGGGGAACGGAGATTTTGGGGTGCGTCCAGGAACATAAACATGCTCACTGAAGTGGTCAAGCTAAATTTCAACCAAATCTAATCCTAGTTTTAATTGAAATAATTTTAATTGTAATAAAAACATTTTTATATATATCGTTATTTGGTGCTTTTCATATTTATAATAATAATGTTAATATAATTTTAATATTTCTGTTGTACTAAGACTATCTGGCAATATTTTAAACATTTTTTATTGAAAGGCTGAGCTGTGCTTCAAATTTTATTCTAGCCTTAATTGAAGTTATAATAATTATGGTAAAAATTTTAATTGTTATAAAACACTTTTTATATATAGTTTTTTAATGCTTAAATATTTTTAATAATTTTAATATAATTTTAATATTTCTGTTGTACTAAAGATAATCTGGCAATATTTTAAACATTTATTATTGAAATGCCGTAGCTGTGCTTCCAACAAATTTTATACTACTTAATTGTAATGTTGATAATTATTATAATAATGACTTAATTGTAATAATACTTTATATATGTTTTTTAGTGCTCTGCAAATTATAATTTTAATACAGTATTTCTGTTGCATCCGTTTCTCGGTTGATACTGGAGAGCTCACAGACAGATGGGCATCGCCCTCTTTTGAGCAATCCTACCAGGTACTGCTGAGTAGTCTTTTTGTATTTTCGTGTTCGTTCTTGTAAATTTGAAATTTGGTGAAATAAATGATATGAACTGAAACAAAGAAAACCCAGTGGCTCAATTAAATAAATGGGAGTGTCACAGGGTGTTTATGAGTGATGTTGTTGGCCAACATTCACTTATCTATTTATTTATGTTTTAATTTCTTTTTTGTTTAACCGAATTTAAATGTACTCAAGACGAAACGTCCTGAGTGAGTACTGTACTATAACCAGATGAACTTCTTCCAAGAAATTTATATATTCTTTGCAATTGAGTATAAGTGTTAGATAATCATAATCAGTTTCATATGTCACTAGATATCTAAGTTTCTAGAACTAGAAAACTAAGATCAGGTATCTGAGATCCAAGTTTCCCAGACAACCACTACATCCTTTCATTCAACACCCAACTTAGGATTTTCTGTCAACTATGTCCATCACTTGAAATACCGGTATAGCAAAAGATTTTTAGAATAAAAGCTTCCTAGATTAGTTGCGTTTGCATCCATTTTAGTTCTACCTTCCACAAAAACAAATTTAATGCCTTTATTTTTTAATTGTTGATGCATGCAGGGGTCCTAAGTCACAGAAGTTTTGAGGAAAATCGAGACAGCCTCCTGCATCCCGGCGAGAAAGGAAATCTCCACAAACCAACCCATTTCCACAAATTTATTATATTTTTACTGCTTTTTATCAATTATCTCCCAGGAATTCAGCTTGTAATGGGTATCATAATGTACAGCAAAATAAAGTTAGATGTGTTAAGAAATATCATATAAACTAGTGGCAGATCCAGGAATTTGAAATAGAGGGGGCCCAGAGAGGGACTTTCACAGATGGAGAGTCTATACTACTTCAGCCCCACCATGGTTGGGACTGAGGTTAAAAAAATTGTGATTATGGCAACTCTAGCTTGCCGGAAATGGCACATTTATACTCAAAATTTGAGAACTTTCTTTTTTTCTCAATTTTTTTTAAATTTTGAAAAGTTTGCCGGGCCAGCTTGGCCACCTCCTATGAATTCGACACTGTAAACAGATCTCCTGGAAACGGCTTCTTCAACTTAGGACCCCTGATGTATGAGAAAGGAAAACTGTTCAGTGCTCCTCAAATTTTGTCTGTACGGATTTTCTTCAAAATGATTAGCAATGTTCATTATTCTAGTGATGAATATTATAAAGTCCTTGAACACGAAATTAACTAGCATAGTCTCAGGCATGTACCATGGTATCCATAACATTTTATTTACAATAAGAGCAGAATTCTTGGGAGATTTGAAAACATGGCGGCACGCTATAGCTACCACTATTGATATTTATTACAAAACACATAATGGGAATCAGTCTTAACAATATGGCATGCATAAGACAATATTACACTCATAATGAACAAAAACATCTCTCTCTGTTACTTCTGGTATACTCAAACATATCGATATATTTAGGGTACTACAGTATTACAAACTGGTCCTTTTTATGAAACTCAGGTAACCATCATACAATAACCATCATACAATAATCAAATTATTATTTGGTAGGAATCTTCTCTGATGTTATGCAATTCTTTTACTTTTTATTTATTTCCCAGATTGTACAATCTATTGTACGTGTTAACATTATCAATGATTTTTACATAACTATTCGATGGGTAAGTTAATCTGTAAGGTTGCTATATTCCTTCCCTCTTTTTCTCACTATAAATATATTCGCTTACGTTGAATATTAGTCTTTACTATTTAAATCTTTTAAATTAATCATACAAATGGGCCTTTCAGGTTGAAAGTCAAATTAATTTTCCTTAAACAATTGGAATAAATACAAATAGAATAAGTTTTTTAAAGATGAAATCCTAGGCATTATGTAAATTCCAAGGCCAGATAAGCCTTAAGTTGAGTGACTTGAGAAAGACAAAAATACTATTCTTAGAAAAAGAGCAAAGCCAAGTCTATTCAAGATCATATAATGTTGATGGGCAATAAGCAAGGCCAAAGCCAAGTAAAATACTGTATTAGATAATTCCTTAGTAAAAATAGAGGTTAAACCTACTGTAGTAAAGATCAAACCTTATTGGGGGAAAAGCAAGTTTCAGTGTAGTCTCAAAAGTTAAAACATATTCATAGGAAAAGGTCAAACCCACTGTAAAATAAGGAGTGAACAACTGCCACCAAAGGTCTAATACCATATTCAGACTACACTCGGTTGCGATGTAATCGGTGGTAATCCAAAACTGATTACTCCCCATCACAATCAACGAACGCATTTAGACCAACACAAAAAAAAACTTTACATTCTAGGGCCTAGGCCTCCAATGGTAGGCCTATGTTGACTGACCTCAGCCAAATAGTGCCTGTGAAATTTGTTGTGATTTGCTGCGATCGGATTCTGTGGTAATTGGGAGTAATAAAGATTGTACCACCCAATCGCAATTGGTGAGCTTTCACAAATGATTTTACTTTGCAATTGGGTGTTGCAATTGCTACAAACAGATCGTAATGCAATGCTAGTCTGCATGGGGTATAAGTTGTAACCAAGATAATTGGTTATTCCACAATTCTTAGTCTCAGCTTTCTGACCTCAGCAACTCTCCTACCATTATGAGGTATTTACTTGCTTGTTCTCAGATTGCTGGTGTGAGTTGTGTAGCTGTTTTTATTGTGTTTGTTGTTGTCCTTCGATCACTCCTTCTCCTTTACTCACGTCACTAACACATTCCCACTGCCCTTCTAATGACTCCTTCCATAAACTAACCTGAAGAAAACGTACAAGAAAAAATTCATATATTAACAACTTTGAGCGCCAGATTTTTTTTTTACAGTGATTCCATACGGATTCAGAGTTATCAACAGATTTTAATGGATTTTAAAAGGTTCTTGAGAACAAATACCTAATGAAAACCAGATGGGTTATATAAAAAAGAGAAAGAACCACACAAAGACTTCAAAATTATACCATTTCTTTTATTCAATTACTATTTTAACATGTATAAAAGGTTGGCTACTCTTCGCAAATTTAGCTCAAAAGTATATATATAAAACTCCCATTTTCAATCTTACAATAAAATCCAAATGTCCATAAAAATTAAAACGTTAAAACAGAAACAAACAACCACAAACATCAAAGCCCAGGACAACCCTTAAAGTCCAGGATGACCTATTTGAGGTTCTTTAAACACTCAACCGATTACAGCTAAACAAGTAGGATTAAAAGGTATATAATAATTAAATTCACCATGAATAGCTAAACCTTTGGTTCAAATATCCCACTATTTTATGATGATCTAATAAAAAATTCTAACCTTATTATCTCCACCAGACACAGCTAAAATATTTCCAGTCACCGACCAGCTAACATGCCAAACGACATCATTAAATTTATTCAAAATCTACAATGAAAAAAAAAGCAACATAAATGCTATGAAAATTCATTATACTGTATAATAATTTACTACATAAAATATAGAACGAAGGGCAAAGTCAAGAGTACTGTACAGTAACATCTACTAATTACGTACACCTTTGTCCGAACAAAGTTTGTAAATGAGAAAATTTGTAATTCAGATAGTTTGAATTTTCAGCAAGTCAGTGTGGCCTATGCTAAAAATTACAGACAGGGCTAGGTAGCCCTAAGCCTTGCCATTGGAGCAACATTTTTTCACCAAATATGACTGGATTTTACTGTTTTCTGCAACAACAAAATACTACTCAGAAGCCAAAATTACCTGTGCTCACTGTGAAGTATTCATTTGATGTGATTTCTGAATGAAAACATGACTATATAAAGGCCAAAACGAGTGCTATTATTCATTTCATAAAGATTGCGAATCCATGCGAATAGTGCTCCCAGTGATCAAAAAGTGAGATTTACTATACAGTATGCCTGAACAAGCACGCACAGCTCAAATATTATATACCTCAGGTGATAACGATTATTTTTTGCTTTGAACTTAGTTTTATATCACTTTATTGGTTTGAATGTTTTCTCTCTTAGCTGATGTAACATTTTATATTATTTCTGAAGACTTTTAAATAACTTTCAAGTGTTTTTGTAGTTAAAAACGATTGTTCATAATGACGTCATTGCCGCAAATTGGGTTCGTAAAATCGAGAGTTAGTAAATGGGAGGTTCGTAATTTGGAGATGTTTAATACTGTATGAAGAAAACATGTACCTTTGGGTTCCATGTGTTGCCTGTACTGCCATCACAGGTCCAGATTATTACACGACCATCTTGTGAACAACTAGCGATGGTGCTCTGTGGAAGACCTATAGACGGGCACCAGGCAACGTCTCGAACCCAATCACTGTGGGCTTCTAGTTTGTGCTCCTCCGCCCATTTACCATTATCTTCTCTGAAAAGAAATATCACAAGTTAACATTTCACACTTTAATAAGTGAAATAACACAGGGAATAATCCACGTCAAAATTTATTATCAAAACATTTATGGGTAGCACTGCTCTACTGGATATATAAATAATATACTATAGAGGGGTAATATTAAAATCATCTACTTATTATAATTGAGGCTTGTCATCCAAAAACCAGCATTCGTGACCAAAAAATGAATACATATTCTTATTCTCCACATTGTAAGCTTCCATCAATTAAACTTAACAAGAAAACAAAAAACAAACTATGTCTAACTTCCAAATCTTGACCATGTTATCACATCCTCCTGTCACTATTCTCTTAGCTATGTTTGGTCTTTGTGTTGATGGGGGTTCAATCAATGACCCTGGAACTACTGCTGGTGCCCAACTAACGGCATTGCAACCAATCTGAAACAAAAAAAAATGGACACCAATATACAAAATTTATTAGCTATGACATGTATACTTAATTACAAGAAGTCAAATGACAATGCAGCAATAAACAAATATAAATACAAACCATCCATTCTAAAATTATGATGGATGTATCATGGTGTAAGCAAATGATAATAAAGTACAAAAGACCCAATACCAGTAAGTGCATTTGTTGAATAAGCAACACACCAACCATGAATATTTCTCTAATTAGCACACGCACATATTTAAGTTTAAAGTTTTGTTTATTCACGAAAGGTAAATTAACAGAAAAATAAAATATATAGGTGGGTTGACAAGAAAAACAAAGATAGAAAACTTCAGAAAGAATGAGAGCCACAGTGCTTATTTCAGATAAATTCTACTTTGGATAAATGTCACAGTGCCTTAATATCTTGATGTTTTTTTTTATCATTGAAGCTACTAAACAACTACTTTCTATTTAATGATACTTGAAATAGGCTATGAACAACACAATATTTTAACTCTAATAACTGATAATCGCCACTCACAAACACCTCCCTCTCTATTTTTGAAAAAATTTCAGGTGCAATCGTGGAGTTGAATAGCTTTGTGGTGTGTGCATGTCAACAGGATTTGTTCTCATGACCAAAACAACTCCTTAACCCCTCATAATGAGACTTAGTCTATGTTGAGTATCTTGTTTATATGTTTGTCTTGTGAAAAGATTGCCACTTAGTAAAGTGATTAAGTTTACTATTAGAATATCCTTGGCTCTGAGCCAAAAAATTAAATAAAACAGAGCACTATAAACGCACAATATATCAACACACTGTAACTAATACAATACAGTAGAACCCCTACTACGGGGACACCTTCGGGAGCAAAAAGTTTCCCCTTAATACGGGTGTTCCCTGAATAGGGGTTGGCCGTACTATTAAAGATACTTTCCCTTGTTTTTTGGTTGAAAAGTGTCCCCTTAATAGGGGTGAACTAAAGGATGGGTTCTACAGTATAATGATCAAATAGCAGAAGTGAAGAAATTATAATTTGACCAATAAAAATGTCCACATGTGCTTGGTTTGCTTACCGAATGAGCTTCCTTGATTTTTTCTGATGACCACTGGCCTTCGCTGTAGCTTAAAATGGACACTGAACCATCAGATGACCCACAGGCTAGTACTAGACCAAATTCCCTGGGAGCCCACTGTACTGAATTCACTATAAAAAAAAAAAACATGTTACGGATGCAAAAATGGTTTATAAGTACATTTATAATACAGTATAAATATGATGGTAAGATTTACAGTAGGATTTCATTTTGTAACAGAGTCACCTAGAAGCATGCCAAGAGGATTCAACACTAGTCACTTAGCACAAGCTCGGTGGCCTAGTGGTTATGACACCAGGCTAGTTATCAGGAGTTTTTAGATTTAATCTTTTTTTAGCACGATAACACGTCAGGTAGGGAAAAACATCACTTCTATGCAAAGAGTTCTTATAACAAAGTTTGTTTAAGACCAAAGAAGCAAAGTTTTTGCAATTTCTTAGATTTTTTAATAATTAGGCCTACTATAGGGTTAAAGGTCATGTAGACATCTTACCTGATGAGTCATGATCCCCATGTTCATATATTTTCTCCCATTGGCCATTACAATCTCTCCAAATCAATACTTTTTTATCATATGAACAAGATGCCAGGATGTTGCCAAACATTGGATGTGCCCATGCAACCTGCCATACTGGGCCTTCATGACTATAAATAAGAACAATAATAATAATAAAATTAATAACATCATCAAAAATATATAGGTAATATTTAATAATAATACAGATATTAAAAATTTCTAACTTTTTTGATTTTTATAATTTTTTTATTTTTTTTTATTTATAACTTTTTTTTTTACTAGGATAACATATGTTTAAAATGGTTCTGGAATAAGAAACAACTTGTTAACATAATATATACATACAAAAATAACAATGACAATAGCAATCGATTTGATACAGCACTATACAATAGTCACTTGTTTTTCTCCACATTTTATCTCTACTGTCACAACATAACTTTTGTCTTCAAAAAACTGAATAAAAAATATAATTCAATAAGTAACAAAATAGGTACTCAAACTTTTACATTATTCATTCACCTTAATAACA
The DNA here is from genome assembly GCF_011630105.1 of Anneissia japonica. NCBI lineage: Eukaryota > Metazoa > Echinodermata > Crinoidea > Comatulida > Comatulidae > Anneissia > Anneissia japonica. Next base: position 386,048 of record NW_022713787.1, read on the forward strand.
GAGATACATTAATAAAAAGTAAAATTATAGAGCAGGAAAATAACCAATATTAAAGAAAAAACTTGTAAAAAAATGGCAAAATAAAGGGGCTAATATCCCAAGAATACTACTGTAAAATTGATCTAATACAAATATTATCTTCATAATGCACAGTATGTTGCTTGAAAACAAATGTTATGAAATTTTGAAGTGAAAAAAATCAATAGCAAAAAATACATACCCCCTCAAATCTGCAACTAATGTTTGTTGACCATTGACAACATCAAATATTTTGACTGATCTGTCTGAGGAACAGGTGGCAAGACGCACCCCATAATAATCCATCTGTGCATCATGCTGAGTGGAGGGGAAATATAATTGTTATCCAATCATGAAAATTTAGAAAGTACAAGAAATTAAATTATAATAATTAGGCCTATAAAAAGGATGATGATGAGCATTAGCTGTGTACACACTATCAAAAACCTGTTGTATGCCCATATTTAGTCATGATGTGCCTATATATGGTTATGATGTGATGTCATCATGACCATATTTAGGCATGTTCCATCTTTCTCTTAAATAAAATTTGATAGTTGGGGACAGGGCTTAAAGTGATTTGATGATAGGCACAAACAAAATTTAACCATGTGACGAATATCTATGACTTTCTCATATATGGACATGATGTCATATCATGCCCATATATGGACAAATCATAGGTCACACAAAAATGATGTGTGATGATCAGAGCTACTGTATAAACGAATTACATGCATCAGTTTACTACTTACAATCATATCTTCATGTGCAGTATCAACAGTATTTATAACAGAGACCTGGAAATAGAGAAAATATGTGTATTGTAATAGTCAGTGCATGATGATAAGTACATAAGAAATTAAATTCTACAATATTGAAAGACACTGTAAAAGGGTCATAGGACAGAGGCATAATGGATTGGATTTTGGTGGAGATGAATTAAGTTTGAGACCTACCAATGTTGTACTTAGGGATGTAGTTATGGTGAGCTTGGCCACCCAGCCTTGAAGTTTTCCACCCAGTCTAAAGCTAATTTCAGAGGCTTAAACCCCCAATCGGTTCGCATTGGCCAAAGCTCGTCGAGTAGTCGGACCAAAAGAAAAAAAAAATAGGCCTAGTTTTCCCATTCCAGCCATTTCTAGCCATTTAGAAGTCCCAATTAAAAAAAAAATCTTGTTTTGGGAGGAGGGGACACCCCCTCTCATACTCACCCCCGTGCTCGGGCCTTCGGCTCTCAGATAATGCTGCGCACTAAAGTTACACAAATAAATACTTAGTTCCCCTAGTCAGACATCTTAGCCCCACTCCCCAGAATTATATCCTAGAGCAGACACTGCTTGTATCTTTGGGTGTTCAACACTTTGATTTAATGGCCTCCCCCCCTCCTTTGAATGGGTCATTAAGCTGTTGGTGTGTTATAAAAGAACATGAGCAAAAAGAATGCTGCATACTATTTGCAATGTAGGCAATTGTCACCCAACGTACTGGAAATGGTAGGTACCAAACTACGACTGCTGTGTGTCCCCAGGGGCCTACAGTAATCAAAATTGTTGATTATAAAATTCATTTAAATTATAGAACACAAGTAAAAATAAAATTATAAATTCTACCAAAAATATCTATATGGTAAAAAAAAAAATCCAATCATTGAAATACAATTTAAAAAAATTTAGTGAAGTAAAGTAATTAAATTGCAGACAAAAATGAAAGCACCGGAAACCATAATTATTATATAATTCACATCATAAATGACAGCTGCTTAAATTCTAATATGAATAATAATAGTAATACTACTGTATATATTCAAAATTTTCATATGGATCACCAGATGTTTAACTTTAATAATAGATTTGAAGATATTTGTTGACATTTTATAGAATAATATACAGTAGGGCCTACGCCTAGTCTAATAATAACAAAATTTGATTAAGTTCAGAACTGCCTCACAATATTCTCATTCTCAGCTGGTCAACAAGCGACCAGCAGCAGTACTTGGGAGTTAGGCTCAGCTGAAATATTTTCTGGGATATTATTGTAAATAAAGTATTTAAGAATACTGTAGATAGAATATAAAAAAAAATTACATTATAATTTTCTTGTATAGGGCCTAGACTACTTAGGCCTAGGCCTACTTACTGGACACTATCCATGGGGGCTAAAACCTATTTCAATCGCTCTAGGCGGGCTAAGTGAAGTCGGCCTTCGTCCGACCTCAGGCCAGCAGCAGCTTGGGCCTAGCCAAATTCAGATAAAGCTACTGAACTGATTCAGTGGTGGTATGTTTTTAAAGACTGCATACAAACTAAATTTATGATGAATGATATGAAAATAAAAGAAAACCGCTTACCATGATTACTGACTAGGCCTATATGTTTTAATTCAAGAGAAAAACTTCAAAAGCCACCCGGCTTCGTGGTGAGAACAACGTAAGCTTCGTACGCGTGTCACTTCCCCATCAAATATACCGCCCCCAATACTTGAGATTTCAGTAAAGCATGTTAGACTTGCAAGACAGACTTTAGTAAATTTTGAGAAAATATTGAAATTAAATTAAATTGATTCTAAAACAACATATTGTTAGCATTAGTCTATAAATTCGAAGATCAATAGATAGTATAATAATACATAAATAAATATCAAAATATAAAATTGAAATAAACCAGGTTAATAATATTTTCAATAAATATACTATTTGATGATCAAATTTGATGCAAATTTTAAAACATTTATCCATTTGACTTTTATAATTCAATGTTTATAATTCAGTATCTAGTGTTTATTATTATATAGAAAATTATCCTTAAAAAATTACGTTCTTAATCTAGAAATATTAATTTTTTTTTAGTAATTTTGAAAACCTTGAGAACAGAATCGTGTCAAGAGGACAAAGATTTCCATTAATTAACACACTGAATGTTATTTTTGACTCAAGAAAACATTCCAGTCATGCATCAGGCTTGCACGTTAATTACGCTCTACACTGTTCACAAACTTACGAAAATATTCTATCCCACTGCTCATATATTATGTATATACTATCTATAACACTCCACAGTGGCATATCTAGGGGAGGGCGTGGGGGTACATTCCCCCAAAAAATAATCATGCCACCCTCCACCCCGCAGTCGCCCCTCCCCAAAAAAAAATCACGGTCAAGTAGTTAAAAATCACCATATTTTGCGAATTAGTGCCCCTTAACTGATCATCAAGCCCCCCTCCCAAATTTAGGACTTCTAGATACGTCACTGTCACTCCAGTTTTTGATAAGGTCAAAAAAAATAAATTTTTGCGTTGGCCACGTTTTGGGAAAATCCAAAAAATGGGTAGGTAGGTAGAAAAACTTTTTTTTTTTTAAACCAAAAATGTGTTTATGCTTAAAAAGTATAAAATACACAAAATAATACAACAATTTTGGATTTGCATCGCGTACCATCCACCAAAATTGGCTAGGCCTTAGCCTCCAAGCCTAGTCCAAGGCTATTTCAGCCTTATTAATTAGCTCATGAAAAAAAAAATATTGTTCCTTGTAGTTAAAAAAAAATAAATAAAAAAATAAAAAATAAATAAAATGCCGACCATGATTTTCGTAAAATTTGGGTCGGTACGTTGTTTTTTTTCACCTAAATCTGCTTCTAAAAGAAATGTTTTCATACAAGTTCCAATGGAAAAGAGATACCAAAAATAGAGGCAGATAATGGCTATTACCTCAGTGGTGGAATGACAGTTTTAGAAAACAGTTCAACACAGCATTGGAATAGGGTTGCTTTTGCCAAAAATCATTTCAGCAACATATCATTCTGGCAAAGGAACATGACCTTAGCGAGATCATCTCTGCTACTGTTCATTCATGCTGAGCGGTTGGCTGAGAGGTATTGTTCCTACTTCTTGTGCTGAAGATGCCGGTTCAAACCCAGCCAGCGTTGGGTTTTAAATTTGGAGTCCGATTGTTTGGCTCCTTGAATAACCCTCACAATTATGCGGGTTTAGGACAATGCTTGTATCCGTATGTGTCCGTTATACGTGGTAGTTAAGTTGGGTGGTGCTGCACTAATTTCCGATTTCGAATGAGAACCAATAAAGAATTATAATGTATTATTATTAGCAATTTATATTTACTGCAACACAACCTCAACTAAAACACAATGCAAGCCATAGTAATTTCTGTCCTCAGACCAGGAATTTTATTTCATTCAATTTCTGTTCTTTACATTCACATTAAGTGATTTCTAAAACACACGAGTATATTTACATAACCTACACGCACAGGTGAAGAAGGTTGAAATGAAACAAGAAATAACTTCATTGCAAAGTCCTTTCTGAATATCCGGCAGCAAGAAGCAAGTTGCCAGATAATAGATAACAAGTAACAATACGGTACATTAAATCTACGATCCAAAAAGCAATAACATGGATGAAACACAGTTAAAATTGCCTAAGTCGACTCCAAACTGGCACTGAAAAACTGTTTTGACTTGGATAAAATTTGACTTACAGATAGTTAATTAATGGAAAACACAACAATTTGGCATGTAAAATAAGATTGACTTTAGAGGCAAAGTTGACTTAGGCAAGTTTAACTATAACAACAGACAACTACCTGTAGCTACAGGTAAATTTTGTAATGACAACAAATGACATTAAAAGATTATTTTGGCAGTTACACACAGGTTTTTTGAAAACATTATTATCAATTAAATATATTTTGTTTATTGTGCCAACTGTCAAGAATCTTTATTATTAATTTGCAGGAGTTCTACATGTATTCATTAATTCACAGGCATTCAAGTACTGTATTTTGTAAACTAACAAAACAATTACTGTATTTTGATAAGATATTTCAAGCAGGACATGACATTGACATGGATATATATTGAGGACAATAAACACAACCATAATGATGGATGAAAAAATGCAGAACTTAAGTTAAAAAAGGTTGATACATCAGCAAGAATATTTCTTGTATCAGGGAATGGAATTGTAGCACTAGTAAGAAATTAATGTAACCATAATCTGTGGCAGTTAGTTCAGGAGACTGTTGCATTTGTTTAATATTGTTACATATATTTTTTAAACAGCACAATTCCTAAATCATCATCATCATTAAAAAAAAAAATTACAAAGTCAAGTCTTTGCATCCTTCTCAAAATACTCAACAAATTCCATTGAGCTTATCTTGAGTTGCTCTTAAAACAAGCAGTTCTCAGTTCATCAGTGTACAATATGTGAATGTTGATGTCCAATCAGAAGCAGCAAATATTACAAGTTAAGCTATTCATAGCATTGCAGGCTGGAATTATTGCATCTTCACAAAATACTATGTACTTCACAATCTGTTTTTTTGTGAATTCAAGAAATTAGAAATCAGTAGGCAATCATATGAAGACGGCATGAATTTCATATGAGAATGCGCATTTTAAATCACATTTTTTTAAATACTGTCCACTGTACAAACACAACATGATACATAGTCCACAGTGTATCAAGCTAGCACTTTCAGGCTACAAAAATATTTCACACCAAGATGGTAAATTCCTATGTATTTTTGCTTGCTCAAGTCTTGAAGTTTAAAATTCCCTGAAATGTATCTACTCCTCACCAACAGACCAAATCCTCCCAAAAATTACACCTTCATATTTCCTGGCAGGGTGTCTTTCAGTTTTCACACCAATTCAAAGCCTAACCTCAGCTTTGGTCCATTTCATTGTCTTGTATTGGATCTTTGGTCTCAGATTCACAGGCTGCTTCTAATGAGGTCTCTGGAGTTTCATTGGAGTTGCCCGATTCGCCAGAGTCAGCAGGATCATCATTATTTGATTCAGGAGGTAATGTTGTTGATTCAGGTTCTGATAATTTTTGTTCAGACGTTTTTTTTGTTAATTCTTCCTCATTTGCGGGTTTTGTATTTTCAACTTCTGTACTTGATATTTCCTGAGTACCTGTGAGGTCAATAATAATAATAAAAAAATTTACACACATTTAACAAGCTCAATCACACTGATAATACTTTAATGGGGAAAGATGTCAAGTTATTACCTTACATGTATGTAGAGCTCTTTAGACCATTATGTTTGATCAATAACAATTTGTGAAGGCTACACATTTATGGGGATATATTTAATCTTTATGCACTTGAATTACCCCTGGAAACAGACACACAATCTATCATAATACACAATGTTCCTCTTTTGTGTAACTTTGTCATAATGATTTAGTTAATAGCTAACAGTTACACAATTACCCTTCTGGGTGGAGACATAACCGTCTTGCTTAAGTACAATAGGTGGCTCTAGAAATTTGCCATCCAGCCTGACAGGGGATCTGAAAGAAAGGGTCAAATACATATATACCAGTTTTTACATAGCCAACTACTGTAGGCCTCTATGCATTTATATTATTACTTGGGTCACCTATGCAATACATACTCAGCTCCCACGAGTGAGAATTAAATAGCAAGGCCTAAAAAAATGTTATGTTGACGTAACAAGCCTCAAAAAATCGGGTAAGTAGGTAGATTTTTTTTTCCCCACAATAATCAGCAAATGGCCGTAAAATGTCACTCACCCAGTCAAGCTTATTACTGTATTCCTAGCCTACAGTAGGCGATACTGTAGGCGAGACTTTGTCTGTACCATGTTTTGCAAACTTATTGACTTAAGATCATCAGGAGGGCGAAAAAAAATAAAAATAAAGTTTTGTTTTTTATTTAGCGAATGGTCTAGCCAAAAAAATGCAGACAGAACAGAAGTAGTAATGAATGGAATGGTTAAATGAATAAAATTTATATAATTAGGATATATACATATCTTACTTTTGGCGATTTCAACACAGCAACGTGCGTTACGTAATAAAAATATAGAAAAAGTTATATTTTTTCTGAAATTTCCATTTTTTTGTGGCGGCGGGTGCGCTTATTGGCCAAAAATAAAATCATATATTTATTTGAAATCATCATCATTGGCGGCAACGGGTTCGCTAAACAAGGTTAAAAAGTGTCTCGCCCTAACTAATTACATTGAAGATCACCATTATTTTATTATTTAATATTAAATGTTTTTGAAGGAAGAGAAGTTAATAATAATATAGATATAAATGTTTCTGGTTCCATAGAGAGGGATCAACTCGAATGACCATCCTGCTCAACATCTGTTAAGATTTAGGGATCTCCTGGCAAGTCGAATGGCTGGGCGGTTAGCAGGGTTCGAACAGCACGCTCGCCTATGGTTCCGGGGGTAGAACAATTCTTCTCGGATAAGGACTATAAACTGTAGGCCCAGTGTATACAATGGCTCATGTGCACTATAAAGTACCCAGTACATCATTCGAGACGAGTAGGGGTATAGCCCGGTGTACTGGAACAGACAACTCCTGTGGTAAACAAAAAGAGTTGCTGGTACTGGGTTACTGGGCAGCAAAGACACGAAGGGACCCTTAGGGGCAAAGAAAGTCAGTGATTGAGTTCATAGTCCACACATCAAGCGCATCTTAATTTGATGGATACGGCTTTATGAAACTACACTATTATTATTATTATTATTTTCATTATTATTATTATTATTGATAATTCAAAAAACCCACTGCTATGAAACAACAGCATACAGTGTGCTGGTTGCATATTGTTAAGCTACGTTTTTTTAGAGAATATGTATTTCCAGTTATTTTTGCAATTTTTCTTTATGTTTGTAAACTTGTATTGTGAACTTTTTAATAAAAATGTCTAGGGCCGGCCAAATGTTTACGGTCGGTTGGGTTACACAAACATAACATTTTTTATTAAAGCTAGTAATCATTGCATTAGCATTGCGAGCCTAACCAAGTACCCATTTATATTCATGGGTGGAAAACAGCAGCAGGTGGAGTGTCTTGCCCAAGACACATAAGGTCAGAGTTAAAAAAAAAACCTGACCTTAACATTGAGCCTCTGAATTGCAATGCTGCGCAAGCTAATGACCCGGAAGAGTAGCATACTACTATCATGTTTCAACAAGTTCTTGTAATCTCAAAAGCTCCAATGAGGGCAGTATAATTAATTAATCAACTATTAATCAATCAGCCAAGTGTTTCTAGAGCTCTTTATGAGGGCAGTATAATAGAGGCAGCAGAGCTAAAAAAGATCTATTAATCAATCAGCCTCATGAGGGCAGTATAATAGAGGCAGTAGATCTAAAAAAGATCTATTAATCAATCAACCAAGTGTTTCTAGAGCTCCTCACTGGAGCTGAAAATACGTACCCTGTTGCGTAGATACTTGCTCAATGTGATCTTCACTACAGCTGTCTGGACTTGAACTCTCTTGTGACACTACATTAGTCTTTTGTTCTGTGTTACTATCTACAGACAGTGTAGACTCAGTTAAATTGTTTGAGTTTGTTTTAGAAACATTTTCACTTTTTTCGATGTCGGTCTGTTCTGCAACATCATTTAAGCTGTCATGGTAATGGTTTTTACAGTCAGTGTCAATACCATTCATCATGACAGTCGGTTTCTCAAAATCACTGGTTTTTGTCTGTCTCTTCCCATTAGGCGAAACAGTGCTTACGACCATTATGTTCTGAAAATAAATGATAATGGCAGATTAATATGTACTGTACTTCCTAAATAATGGCAATGCTTGAAAACCAATAAAATACAAAGTATTTACATGGGATAACAAATGATGTGGTATAAAGATGGTGGGTAGAATTTTATTTATATATTTTTTTTAAATTTAAGGCTCACAGTAGGAGATGTTTTTAGTTTAAAGAAGAACGAACCCATGGTTTTTAATGGAAATTGCGCCAATAAATTGTAAGATAAACATCTTAACCACAAAGTTACAGTTTGAACACTACATATAAAAGAAAATAAACATACAACTACAAAATATTCACACATAAAATTAAAAATATATAAATATTGTATGGTAGATTATTTAGTTAGTATTTAATATTGGAACAATGTTTAATATAGCTATTTTTTGTTTACCTTTTCAATTCCTCTCATGAACTTATCACTGCGTTTGTAGTACCTCTTTGGGTCTGTTACCAGCTCGCAGAGTCGTTGGATTGTAAAAGGTGCGCTGTTTAAGAAAAACAAAATTAATCCATAATCTTATATATAGTTATAAATGATTGGTTCGGAGTATTCCAAGTAATGCCGCAGTGCAAGCAGCAATGTACTGCGTAGTGTTATGAGCGGCGTATTTAATGCATCTACAACCTACAGTACCCTTATACTGTAACTGAATTTTATTTAATCTTGAATCAAGAAAACTAAATGCCCCAGTTTAATGGATATTAAAAATAGAGGTAGTTTCATTAAGTACTTACTAGGAAAAGGTGTTTATGGCTTTTACAAGGCGCTGACGCATGTCATCAAAATCCACATTTTCAACATTTGGCGCCAGCAGGACCTCCTCGGCATTAACCGTTACATATTCCTGTATGACGTTCTCCAGCTTACAGATAAATAAAGGTTTAAGTTTTTTCCATGGATATCTAAAATAATAAACATACAGAAACGGCATTGCGCTTAACTTACAAAAAAAAACTATGTGAATTCTAAATGAACAATAATATACAGAATATCATAAATAAAAAGGAAAAAAAAAAGATGCAGCAAATACCTTTTTGAAGATATATGTGGCAAAGACAAACCAAGGACAAGTCACTTGTCGCAAAACTTTGTTCTGGGAAGAGCCACTAAGATATTACATGAAATAAGACATTTGGATTATCCAAACAGATTGCTGTATCTAGCTTTTCCCACACTGGAATACAGACGCCTGAGATCAGATATGATCCAAATTTTAGAATCATTAACAGTTTTGATATTATCAATTTCAGCACTTTCTTTTCATTTTCTGACTACCAAGAGACTAGAGTTGACAGATTCAAATTGTTTAAAAAGATGGCTAGGCTTGAAATAAAGGAAGTATTCTTATAGCTGTAGAGTGGTCAATTCTTGGAATACTGTAGTCTTCAATCTGAGGTGGTTCAAACTTCTTCTGTCAATCTTTTTAAATCTCTTTTAAATAACCATTGGAAATCTCTTGACTGTAAATTTATTTTCTCTTATTTATAAGTTTTCATTTTAATTTGCAATAACGTCATTTCATTTTCATAATCCTTCTTATCACATAGTTTTACTCTAATCTCGAAATTTTGCACTTTTCATCATTTGCATTTACCCCACAACATAAAAATTGGAAGCAAAATATTAAATTGTACTGAAGGGTCATATAAGCTTTTAGCTTTCCAACAGACCCACCACAATCTTGCAAGTAGCAAGTAAATTGTGTTTCAGAGACAATGACCAAAACATGCTGGAATTCAAAATTTTGAAATATATTTTATTGTACTAAACTAACCTTTATTATAGCTATAGCCCTATTTTCAATTTTTAAACAACAATTTTTAACGATTTGGTGATGGCTTCTGCCCCAGAAATGCCCGAAATTTTGAACAGCTGTATGTTTGGTTAGTTCTTCCCTACAGAACTGCTGAAGCGTTCACAAAGTTCTGCCTCCTGTTTACTTTATCTCTCATAGTAGAAATGAGCTCAAACGTAAAGTCTTGTTATGGTTGACTTTTTAATTGGTGCATGCCAGACCTTTTTTAATGAATGGATGGCTCCCCAGACTTGACCAATCCTAATTCTCAGGTCATATTAAGTCTTAATATATCCGCCAAAGAAATTGAAATCGTGAACTCTTTCAACAGGTGTGTTGTCGATTGAGAATAGTGGTCCATATTCAGATGGGTTGAGATGCATAAACCTGGTTTTAGATGCATTGAGGAACAGACCGATTTTTTGGCACTCTGATTCAACTCGTAGTAGTAGTTGTTGAGCCTGGTGGGATGAGTAGTCAAGTAGCGCAATTTTATCGGCGTAATCTAAGTGTGAATCCGTGATTGCTTTGTATAGCCATTCTGAGTGCAAGTCTAGACAGACGATAAAAAGAAATGGTGCAAGAGGGTCACCTTGTGTCGACTTTGAATGTTTCGGTGTTGCCTTCGGGTGTAATCACTAGTGCAGATGTTTCTTCATACATGGTTTTGATGGCAGATATAATCTTTGTAGGAAGACCATAGGATTCCAGTATCTGAAACATTCTGCTTCGGTTGATGGAGTCGAAGGCTTTTGAAAACTCGATAAACACAATTACTGTTTCCTTGTTGAAATTCTGGAGTTCCTTGACAATTCTTTGGAGTGCCAGTAAGTGAGCTGCTGTCGACCTCTCGACGGAAGACATTCTCGTTTGGTCAAAGCACCTTATCAATAACAGGGCGTATACGGTTCAATAAAGACGGTTGTAGATTTTCGATGCAACTTGTGTCAGTGAAATACCATGGTAATTGTTAGTGTTTCGGAGGTCGCCCTTTTTAAGTATAGGAACGAGACCTGATAAGCCCCACTCTTTTGGTTTGATGCTGTTGGATGTGGTGTTGCAGAATCTCCTTAGACTCTTTCTAACATTGGGAAGCCTCCAGAATTCTATTTGTAAACCATCAAGTCCAGGGGCCTTTCCATTCTTCATTTGTTTTAGTGCTGTATCTATTTCGTCTGTGGAGACTATGTCACACTTTACATCATGATGGGTCTCAAAAACCTTCTGAATGGGAGTGTCATCTACGGGATGTTCTGGATCGGCATTGAGAAGATTTTTGAAGAGAATTTTCCATGTCTGAAGACGATCTGCTCTGGTAACAAAAACAGTATATTTTGTATTCTTTCCCGACAGCTCTTTCATTAGCCTCCATGCAGTCTTGGTCTCTGTTGATTGTTTAGCACAATGAAGAGAGAATGTTGTTTATACGATCATCTTCACATCTGTTGAATGTCCTGCAGAGGTTTATCTGATTCGCTTGGACATTTCTTGTACTGCGGGGTTGCTCTGCGAGCTGCAACCACCAGAGCACAGTCAACTGTTCCTGGAGCTTGGGCCGGTTTGGGTGGTAGTTCATTTCCAACTTTATTGCTAATGTTAATGAAGTTGGTGTACGTTTTACAATCATTGGGGAGTAGTAAGAATTTCTTGTTTATTGAATCATCAATAGGAGCAGCAAGTTGAGTATCACTGGTTACTGCACGCCAGAACAGTCTTTTATGAGTGGAAATTTTGGTATCATGTAAACTTAATTGGACAGTTGAAGTGATAATTCTATGGTCGCTTCCAATTGGATCGGAGGATGTGTGGGCCTGGCAGTCTCGGATGCTGTTTCGACATCACCTATAAAGGCAGTAATCAATCTGAGATAGATCGTCTTCTGGAGATCTTCATGTCCATAACTTGGAGCCTGATTTCTGGAATGAGACATTCCCTGCAATGAGGTTACGTTCTAGGATAAAATCTCATTTCTGTTTTCCTCTGTGTGTTACGAGAATTGAGAGGACCGTTTTGCATTGAAGTCGGCACCAATGAGAAGCATTCTATGTGCTGGTATGTCAATTATGGCGTTTCCAAGATCACTGTAAAAGTCAATAATTTTTTCTTCAGGTAACGTTAATATCATAGTTATTAATGTGTTTGTTGAGTTCTGCACGAGAAGCTTGACTATTCAGAGTTCTGCAATTACTTGTAGCCATTTTGTAAGACCGGCTCGGACTTGATAAACCCTTCTTTCATCGACTATCATAGTGTGATCTTCCAATAGGGTTTGGATTGCACACGTCATAAGATACAGATGTGGCATTGCTTGACCGTTCAAAGGGCTGATATGCAAGGGCTTTAACCTTAATGCTGTAGGAAGACTTCATGTTGTTTGCTTTTTCCAATAGCTGATTTTTTACAGGTGAATCGCCACTTCTACTGAACTGTAGTGATCCTGTAATTGGACTGGTATGTGCCTCTTCATTATCAGTGCAGGTTTAAACGCTTGTAACTTCATAAGGAATTATCGCATTTTAATGATTCTTTTACCATTTTATAGCTCTCATTTTTACTGTTTAACCCTGAATTAATAGCTAAAAATTGATTATTGCGACAAGTGACTGGTTTGGCTTGTCTTTGCCACATATAGTACTGTCTGTGGTGTTCCCCTGCGATATCTCAAAAGGGAAAAACAGGCCTTTTCATTGACTGATTACTGAATATCTTCCAAAATGTTTTTGAGGGTTTTCACCATAAAAACAGGCATCTTCTTTTGAATATTGTTAAACCAATGATAATAGTTTTAGAGCAAAGAACCAACGGAAATGGTTTCAGCGTTCTTAATTTTGTAACAGCTGTTCAAGGCTGGACATCAGTCAGTCCGTTTTATGTTTGGTAAATAAAAAAACCAATACAATCGCTTTAATATTATAATTAATTAGTTTTAAATGCATTACTCTACTTCATTGATGTCCTGTTGTATATATTGTTGACGGAGGTGCTGTAGTGTGTGATGTAGGCCTAGCCTACTTGTACCATTATCTACCCTAATCATTATATTACATTCCTAATCTGGAGCAGTATAATTTATTAATTATCCATCGACGAACCTGGTGGTACACTTCACTAATCAAGGCTGATGTAGCAGTGAAAGCCATGATATACTTCCAATGTGTATTATAAGCAGTATTTTCGTTTCTGCGCACCTATTTTCCTAGCGATTTTCAGCGCAAGTGTTTTGTTTTCGAGATATCCTCCACGCATATAAAATAATTTACAGTGTGGATCCGCCCCTGTATACTAGTCTTAAATCAATTACTAATTCTGATTTGATGTAATTGCCCTAATCCAATTCACACAAAAACATCCAATCGGAATTAAGAATTGGTTTAAGTCTGCTTAAGAATAGCCACTGCCTATATTATATTATTTAAATCCAGTCCTAAATCCTTCCTCTTAATAATTCAACTTCTTTCTAGCATCTTCCAGCGCCGGTGACAAGCCAGTTTTTGTTTGCTTTGCGCTTTAAAAATGTGTATTATTATCATTATTATTATTATTATTATTTAAACACATCTCTGTGGTATTGTTTGGTTCCGTGTGGTGGTGTATGATGTGGAAGTAGTAATAATATCGAGCATTTGTAGCACGCTAGCATCCGTTTAGAGGGAACACTCATGGAGCGTTGACTTCTCCGTGCCCAAAATTGACATTTCTTAGTAAAAATGACACTATAACACTATATATTATATAGAGGCCCAGGTAGCTAAAAAAAACTGCTTCATCGATGACAAAAATTCATGTATTGTCAAACAACCAACTAAATTTAAAGATGTATTGTCCAATGTCATTATTATCATCATTATCCAATATGTGGCACAGACAAGCCAAAGCATGATTCAGAGAAAATGGCCAAAACATGTTGGAAAGTGTTAAAAATCTATTTTATTGCATTAAACTAACCTTTATATCTATACATTATTGTTCGCTGTTACTTTTTCCATTTTCAATGTTAAAACAACATTTTTAAGGATTTTATTATAGTTTCTGCATGGGAAATGCCCAAAATCATAAATTTTGAAGGCTGATTTCTCTATATTGTTCTTTAAACAGCTATATGTTTAAATGGTTGTAACTTCATAAGGAAATATCGGAGTTATAATTTTTTTTTTTACATTTTATAGCTCTTATTTTACTCTTAACACTGTATTAATAACTCAAAAAATCAATTTTTGCAAAGAGTGATTGGTTATATAAAAATCAGGGTACACAATTTTTAAATTCAATAACTAGCCTAGTCCTATGCTCAAATTAATAGGTACTTACTGCAGAATGAGCAATTTCATTTCAAAATTATTTTTTTTAAGGATGTCATTTTCGGGGGGGGGGGTCTTTAAACATCTTTAAAAACTAACAACAGTCTTAAGCCTCATTTACACTACACACGATTACGACACGACGACACGATACAGATGCGCGCATCTAGAATACAAACTATGCGATATGTCGTTGTCGTAATTGTGTCTAGTGTAAATGTGGCTTTACTCTTACCTTTACTTAAATAGTAAAGTGAGTCCTCTTACTAGGCCTAGCCTAGGCCCTAGACTGTGATAAATAGGAGGCGGCAGAGAGAGTGTAAAAAACTTGTGTCACATTCCCTACCTCTGTTCTTAAAATAAACTATAAAACAAACCAGACGTTTTCTTCAGGGGTGGTGCCAGCGGGGGGGGCCAGCCCCCCCCCTCCATCGGGGAGAAAAAGCACAATTTGTCGGAGAGAAAAAAAATTATATGCATCTTCTACATATTAGTAGTAGTAGAAGTATAAAATCGATTAAATAAGCCTTTGAAACCGCTAAATTGTCAAAATTTTCGTGGGCTCTGCTGCCAGGACCACTTTCGAGACCTTTTAATGGAAGCTCGACCACGCCCACTTTCTTTCGTCGGGGACATCTGACCCCTCGTGGGGACATCTGACCCCTCGTCGGGGCATCGACCCCCTCGTCGGGGACCTCGGCCGCCCCCCCCCCCCCCCCCCCCCCCCCCCCCGGCCAAATCCTTACGCCACCCCTGCTTTCCTTCAAACAATGTATCACCTATTATGTCACAGTGAAATACCAGCCCGAGGTAGGACTATGGATAACAGTAAGACTAGGCTAGGCTAGGAAGACCAATATACTTACAAGGTATCTCCCGTCTTCGCTATCCATATCAAGAGATTCTCGAGAACAGGGGGTACGTTTGGAGACGGCTTACGTTCAAAATCTGGAATAAAATTAAATTAACAAATTTATAATAAAAAGCAGAACATTAACAGCCATAAAAACACACAAATAAAAACATAAACATTACCATTTAAAGCGTCTAAAATCGTTTCGGTGTCCAATTCCATTCCGCCGATTTCTCTACGCTTCTCCATCTAAAAAATATGGCGGCGAAGCGAAGGTAGATTGTCGTCGGTGGTGGTGTAGTGGGCGAACGAGGCGCCCTTCTTCTTTTCATTGCAGTGGGGGCGTAGCAATTGCTAAAATTGTCTATGAAAAAACAACAAATTTTCTCCGGGTCTTTGTTTTGTAGTGTTTTCTCTTATAATATAGTTTCCTAATATTTTCATAGATATTTTTGGATATGTATAATTTTTTTTAAATTAATAATTAAATAGGCCTATTACTTTTCTTAGAAAATGACCATGGAACTTCAGGAACATTAAAAAAAGGAAAAAACAGTTTGCAGTGACGAGTTCACCTAATTAATAAGGTACTGCTAGTTTAAGTTTTTTTCAGGACATGATCACCTTGCAAATTATCTGTATGGACTTAATTGATCTTAATAAACAATACATAAAGCAGACTTTATCTTGATCGGAGTTATAAAATATATAGCTCAATCGCAAAGATGACCTAGATCAAAATTGTTTGAAAAAATGCAGGTTACTAGTAACGTTATTATTATAAGGTTCTTATAACGTAATTTGTTAGCTGGGGAGTTATTAAGTTTCCAAAAAAAAATTAGGCCTTATAATGTTACAGTCGATAGAGAAGTTTTTAGTGTACGCAATTTATAAGCTTGTAAATTTTACTAGTTCTGATTTTTTTAAAATTTATATAAAATTTATATATAAATAAAATATTGTTTAAACAAATTTAAAAACAACTTTCTTCATCGTTTAATGAAATAATATTGTCTATCAATGAGAATAATTTGAAAGTCTTGACCAGCATTAGGTAGGCCTATCATTTAAACATGATTAAAATAAGAACCTAAAATGAAACCCGGTGTATAACAGACGTGAGTAGGTATAATCAAAAGATGTCAGTAAGGTATAACATAAAGATACAGTAAAAGCAAGTAATGACTGTGATCATCAGTTACATAACTTTTAATAATTTAAAAATACAATTATAGTGAAAAAAAATAATAGATTTAAAAAATATATATAGGCCCTACAGAGTAGATAAACACTTCCAGTGACTGAATGTGTTCTTACTGTTTATCATTTTTATCAATCCGGCCACAAACAGAAGGAAAACATGATGAAACATAATTCGTTAGTCCAGTTAGGCCTATTTAAAATTGGGAAAGAGATAATTTTCATATTTTCATGTATGTGATATTTTTCAGAGGACACATCTTTACAAAAAATGTGGCTGTCTCTTATACACATCTAGATGTGTAATAACAAGTGGGTTTGATTTGAAAATTTGATCTGGAAGAAGACAAAAAATGGAAAATCGTTTGTCGACAGCTGTTGACGCAGCTGACGGACGTATGTCGCAAAGTACACGCGGCGCACGATACGACGAAAACATGAAACATGATATTATGCATCCCGTCGTGCATTGTAATCGTCTCCTAGCACAATAACAACACACCACCATGGCGGCGGACATGGGATTAGCAATGCCAATGAGTACAGAACTTTCGTTTAGTCCCTTTCAAGAGTCGTGTCATGAAACTAATATCCTATCACTAGGAAGTGCAAACTATGTTGATTCGACGTCTCCATTGTCCAATGAAATATATAATGCAGAAAAGCAAAGCCAAGTATTTGAAAATTCAGGTTCCGAAGACGACGAGGTAGGCCTGACCCTTGAGTGGTGTGGTGTGAGAGGGGGGTCTGAAGTTCGATACAATTGCATAGGGCATAGGCCATAGGACAGGCCTAGGCTAGGCCTAGTCCTTTATGTCCTAGGCATTATTGTTGAATTGTCGCCAAAGTTCTGCCTATGCCTAGGCTAGGCCTAGTGAGAAATGTTAAAAAGTAAGGTTGGAGGGAGCTACTTTCTACCTTTAAAAATATAAGTTTTTTTAAGCCTAAAACAAGGACGAAAACGAGATAAATTTGACAGCCAGCCTTGAAAGGTGGTAATTACAAACGACTTAGGAATTTTAATCAAATCATTAACATGTAATTTAAATTCATGTAGGCCCTTGCACTAATAATACGGTACCATTTTGGTACCATATGTGGCAAAGACAAGCCAAACCAGTCACTCGTCGCAAAAATCGATTTTGAGTTATTAATACAGTGTTAGATAGTAAAATAATAGCTATAAAATGGTAAAAAAATCATTCAAATTGGATATATATATATCTATTTTTGTTAAAAATACATTTTTCTAATACTAGCTCTCACCAAATGGTATCCTGGATGAAGAAACAGTAGCATTTGGTCTTTCAAATTTAGGCCGTTCATCAGATGGATCTCAGCTTGTTTATCTGCATCTAACATTGCCAGTAAGTTCTTGTAATAATGTGATGTCTACTCCAAGGATAAATGTATGCATTCGATCATTGAATTCAATTTTTGGTACAAATATTCATGGCTTATAAATAAAATATTGAGACCGCTTTTCGTTGTTAATGATGATCAGGATACTAAACCTAGATAAAATAAAAATAAATAAATAATATATTATTGTTGTAATTCTCATTGTTATGACTTTGTAGGGTTATAATCTGGTAGATATTTCAAGATTGCAAGAGTTTGTTCATGTCCAAAAGGTTGAAATTCCATACAATAAAGTATCGGGTGAGTTTTGAATGGCTCATTTATATATTTTAGTTATTGGAGAATTGTTTATTAACTCAAAGTTTCTGATTGTGAAGCTACTGTAAAAACAAAATTTTAAAAAAACAACAAAATGATTAACATTTTGGCTGCTGTGCATATGCCAAGCCAAGTACAAGTTAAAGCACAGTTTAAGGAAAATTTATAAATGAATAGAAGGAAAGAAAAATATATATATTTAATGTCTTGATTATAGATTTTTTTTGTACTTCTAGGCAATTGTTGTTGAATTAGGTAGTATGTAGTGATACAAAAGGATAACATGTCCTTGAATCTATTCATAATTGCATGCACTCTTCAATTACAAAATTCTCTGTATACATATTTGTAATTAGCTTGTTAAATACATTTCATATTGTTGAGGGGAGTGACGAAACAGTAAGGCAGGGGTGCTGATAACTACCGCCTTGACGTCAGTGCTGGTTCTAGCTGCTCTTCGCCCAGGGTTTGGTTGATACTGATAGAACCAATTCTTTTTGGATAAGGACTTAAAGTGGATGTACAACCGTGTACACATTTGGCTTATGTGCACTTCATAGTACCCATTACATCTTTCGGAAGATTAGGGGGTTACACAGATGCTATGGTTCATTTCAGCCCCTGGTGTGGAATGACGGGAACACGGAGCTAAGCTCTCTATGCTATAAGCGCCTTTTCACAGTGGCTAGGTAGTCACAGACCACACCTATATGCAATTCGGCACAATGACGCTGCAAGTTATAGGTTATTTTCCTACCTTTATATTGTGTAATGACTGGTTGGTTGTATTTTTTTACAGACTTAAGTGTGTTGTCCTACATGCCTTATTTGATAGAACTAGATGCTTCTCATAATGAAATTAAAACAATGCTGGACTTTAAGCCACCACAAAATCTACAGGTAAATTATTTATATTTGATTGAAGTTCAGTTATATGTGCTCAAATGTTGATCTATAATAACATTTAATTATGAAATTTTAATAGTGCTGTGTATAATCACTGCAACTACAGAATATCTTTTACAGTGATTAATAAACAACTTTATTTTTAAATTTTTTTTCAGGAGGTTGATTTGTCATATAATCAAATTGAAATAATGGAAAATTTATCTTCCCACCATGCACTCACCAAGTTGATTGTTGACAGTATCCTTTTCATTTCTCTGCACACTATCGTGACTTCAGTTTATAATAAAATTAGTTTATGTAACTTTTCTTTTTATTATAGTACAAATAAATTAAATATTAAATAGTTATTATAATTCAGTCATGCATTGTATATATATATATATATATACTGTCTCTTATACAATAGAACTTGCTGGCATGACATTTGGTCTGGGATATTCATGTGAAAAGGCCAAAGTGAAAATTGTAAACAGATCTTGTATGTTATCGCGTAATAGGCACATGCACATAGATGCTTCGTTGTTCTATAACAGTTATATTGAGCGAACTTGGAATGGCTCAGTTGATTATCCCTTGAACAATAAATACATTTTTCTCTTTTATATGTGTATTATTGATTAGAAATTTACAATAAATTGTTAACACTATAATTTTTTATTTAATTTACCGAATTTTATTTTCTTTAAATGTGGTTCACCAGACAATCAGATTAGTAAGATTGATGGCTTATCAAAGTGTGTTCGTCTTAACCATCTTAGCCTTGCTCACAACAATATCAGCGAACTTGAAAACATGCAAGGACTACCACTTAAGTATCTCAATTTGGTAAGTTATTTTTGCATAGGAAAACCTATTATATGATAATAATATTTATATCAGAAATAAATCTGTAAAAAGGTATTTGTAGTGTATGTAGACTAGAGAGCTTACCTACCAATTCAACAATAGTCACCTTTGTCATCACTGCCACCGCCTAGTAATTATAATAATGATAATAATAATAATAATAATAATAATAAGTTTTTATATAGCGCAAATTACAATTAAGTCTCTAGTGGTGTAGCTCTTCTTAATAAATAGGTGAATTTTTTGAGACGTAATTTGAATTGTTCAAGTGATGTGCAATCCACTACATTCTTTGGTAGCTGATTTCAAAGGTTGGGCACTGCATGTTGAAAGGATTGCTCTCCATATCATTTGGTTGAAACTTTAAAATGATTGAGAAGCAGCTTTGTGCTAGAGCGAAGTTGTCTTGAAGGAATTTATTTATGGACAAGTTCCTGTAGATACTGAGGGGACATACATAATGATCATTATGATCATTATCATTATTTATTAAAGCTAATATAAATTATTATATGATAATAATTTTGAATATTATTAATATTTATTCTCTAACATGCTGTACCAGTATTATAAGGACTTAAACTCCGTGTATAATGCTAACTGCCACATGACTCTTTGGTTGGCTAACATATTTGCTGTGAGATCTGTTGGCTAAACTGGTTGTAACCACCGTATGTGCATTGAACTGTAGAGATCCTGTAAGGTCATTGGTCCCTAGTTCAATTTGAATTGCTGCTATCCTTGTGGAGGGCTGAAATAATGTTACGATAACACATCGTCTTTTGGATGAGACGAGTCCCATTCGTCCTCTGTGTAATGTGGCCCATGATTCAAAGCAAAAGTACTCCTCCTATCCTATCATCACCAAGATCTATGCTAACAGATAGAAGGCACAGCATGTGCGAGTGTAATGCGTATAATTTTTTTTTTTTTACTTTTCAGAGTGGAAATAAACTGTGCATGATTAAGAACATTGGCAACCTGAAATGGCTTCAGAACATCAACCTGTCAGGCAATCAGATATCCAGCTTAAGTGGGCTTGAGGGTCATGAACTCTTAGAGGTCATTGACCTTGAGGATAACAATGTAAGAATCAGTTTTAAACATACCTGAATATACTGTATTATTTGTCAAAAAGTTTGAACCATTAAAAGAAATTGTTCTATAGCATTCTGTAGAATAAACACATAATTTCTAGTTATATACTATAGACAAAATATATATTTTTTCAAATTCTTCAGTCAAAAAAAAAACATAAATAAGAATAATAATAATAATAAATTTCTTTTAATATATCTGCAGATACCTTTCATTAACGATATCAAGTTCATCGAGGATCTGAAATTGTTACGGATATTGAATCTAATGCGAAACCCCATTCAGAGTATGGCAGACTATCGGCTGTCATTACTATTCAGATTGCCACAAATCTCTGAGTTGGATAGAAGACGAGCAGAAGCTGATGAAAAAGTTAGTTAGCAAGAGGATACTGAGATCTTTTACATAGAGTTTTAATAATTTAAAATTCATGAATAGCCTTTTCATTTAAGCAAATAATAAATAAATAAAATTGAGAATTACCCTGTTTGAGTTATTTTATACCTTGTTTAATGAACTTTATTTTTTTTGATGGAATAAAACAAGAAATAGGAATAATTTATATTAATTGGTAGGTTCAATTATATAATTCAAATAATAATTAAGATGATGATAGAACATTTTGCATCGATGAATGTGTTAAAAACACAAGATAAGATGTTTTCATTTATCCCGATGATGATTAGCACATTATTCACAGTTAATGATATTTTTAGATTGCAGCCATCAACTTATTCAGCCCACCAGCGGATGTAGTCGCAGCGCATGATCATCGTAAATGTATGGTTTACTCATTTCTCAAGCCAGCTAAAGTGTTAGCCAGCACGCTACCGACAACAGACCAGCCTTATCCCATCCTCATACTTGTAGGTCCTGTTGGCTCTGGCAAACGAGAGCTTGCTCAGAAATTAGTTGTGGACTTCCCGGAGTATTTTGGCTATGGGTAAGATAAGCATGAGTATGCTCCTTTTTGATTGTCATTTTACTGTCTGATTGTGATGTGCATTTGTTTGTTTTCTATGTTCACACACGGCAGCTAATGGTTAGCAGGATCTGGATTACAAATACTGTATATGCGCTCACTCGTGCGTTCATGCAAGAAAATCCCACATCCAGATACCAAAAAGATGATGATGATCGGATCACTGGCCAATAGGAAACTGGAAATTGGAAATAAATATGTGTAATTGGTTAATGATAAGAAAGGCGCTCAACTTGCTAACCGTTAGCGTATCTGGATCCTGGTAACGGTTAAGTGCTAACCGATCAGGTGTTCTCACACTGGTGTCAATTACGGTTAATTCCCGATCCGGATGCTAGCGTTCTCATGTGAACCTGACCTGCATCTTCGTGTATAAAGCTCTGTCCGCACTATACAATTTTATGTGACCAATTTGTGATATGGGCATAATGATGTCATATTGCACCCAAATATGGGCATGTCACAGTTATTTGTCACATGAAATGTGATAGTGTGTGGACACAGCTTATCTTGACTTTAATATTTTATGTAATGTTGTGCACATATGCTTATTTGTGAGTACACTATTTTATATGACAAATTTGTGTGATATGCCCATATATGGGTACGATGGTGTCATATTACACCCAAATATGTGCATGTCACAGTTATTTGTCACATGAAATGTGATTAGTGTGTGGACACAGCTTATCTCGACTTTAATATTTTATGTAATGTTGTGCACATATGCTTATTTGTGAGTAGACTATTTTATGGGACAAATTTGTGTGATATGCCCATATATGGGTACGATGATGTCATATTGCATCAAATATGGGCATACCACAGTTGTCATATGATGTTATAGTGTGGAAAGTTAGTAATTATAATTTTTTTTAATTGCTTTATTTTTTGTTTTATTTATATGCTTTTCCTTATTTCTTGATTGCACATAAATTTCTTTTTTCAGGGTTCCACATTCCACCCGTGCTCCACAGAATGGTGAGCTTGAGAGCTGTGATTTCAGGTTTGTGACACCAGAACAGTTTACAAAAAATCTTAAACAGGTAAGATTACCAGCAAAGTAATTTTTTCAGACCATTCCTTTTTAAACCTGTATAATATCTATGGATTTGGAGAGACCTTGATGTTTATTGCGGTGAGATGATGTTGAAGATGATTATTGGTGTATGCTGTTGAGATGATTATGGCAATGACTAATGGTGCTGGTGAAGATGATGATGAAATTAAATTGTGGTGACGATGATGATGATGTTAAAAAAAGTTGTTGTTGCTCAACACAACTAAATCAAATTATTGAAAATCTAGATGTTTTTTGGTTAAAAAGGATCGATTTTATACCTAAACAACAGATTTTATTGCAGTAGTTATCATTTCCTAGTGCATGGCGTAGAATGATGTTTAGAAATTAACCCTAAAATTATAGTAAAAATAATCATAATGTTTTTCTTTTGGACCTGATAATGATGAATTTAATTTTTGTATCTTCTGTATTCAATTTATTTTCTTTGTTTTTCTTTTTGTTTTCATTAGGGAAACTTTATACTAACATACCAACAATCTGGTCACTGCTTTGGTTTGACAATAGATGCTATTGAGGATGTTGCCAAGGAAGGTCTAGCCTGCATCACACACATGGAGCTGGAGGTAAGCATATATCAACTTCGTCCATGGTTTGCAAGCGGTCCGACTGCCCTGATTTTGTATGCATGCAATGAAACGTTGACAAAAATTACTACCATGAGGTAGTGGGTATCCTATTAGAATTGAAGGCAGACCTCGGAAAACATGGGAGAAAGTAATACAAAGCGACCTTAGGTCGGCAATTGGCTCCGGACACAGAGGAACTTGGAGATCTGTCATCAAATGAAGAAAAGTCCAACCCATGACTAAAATGGACAAAGGACTTATAGTTTGTGGTGGTACATTTTGAGATAGGATTGCATTTCAATGAAACCCAAGAGTCGGACCTCTTGCAGTCCTATGCTCTTTGAGTCGATGTTGAGCTAGAGCTTGCTAGAGCTAATTCATTAAGTACTAATATCAGATCTTTGAGTAAATCCTTAAATTGTAGTAACAAAATCTGTACATAAGAAAACTAAAATTATTTAAATATTTGTCTCCTGTAAAAATTTCGTTTACGGTCTATAAAGCCCTGTCGAGGCTATCAAATTTTATTTGACAAAAACATGTGACACGCCTAAATATGGTCATGACATCACGTCATGACCATTTATAGGCACATCATGACTATATACTGTAAAACCTTGAATTGAAGCCCTGGGCTTCTTTTTTTGTGAACTTTTGATGGGCTTTTTTTAGAGGCTACTTTTGCAAAGTAAATAGGGGGCTTCTTTTCACTGTAACCAGCCACTGTAACATCAATCTGTATCTGGAGTGTATTAAGTGGCTTTAAATCACTGGATAAAGCAAGTGTGTCTTTAATTTCTTGTATGTTTTTTTAAAATTCATGTACAGTGTATGTACTTTAATTTTATTCTCTTGAAAAATAGTCCATGCTATCTAGAAAAAAAGCTTCAAGCCCATGGGCTTCTTTTTGAGACTACTTTTGCAAACTAAAGAGATGGGCTTCTATTTGAGATGGACTTCTTTTCGAGATTAAGCCCATTGGGCTCCTATTCAAGGTTTTACGGTATTTCATACAAAAATTTTTTTTTTTGTGAAAGCTTAAGATATATGATATTGATGTAAGACTTATTTGTTACAGCACATAGAGGTATTTTTGTATTTTTTTTAACTAGTCAGCAGAATTTCCAAAAAAAAATTAGAAAGATTATAATCATAATTTCTTTCCTAGGGCGTTTTATCAATGAAACTGACATATTTTGAGCCACGCTATGTTCTCCTGCTTCCCTTGGACAAGGACGCTCACAAGAAGAGGCTGGAGGAACGTGGAGGCTTCAGTGCTCTCCAAATTGAGTCGGCGATCACACGCGATGACTTATATCAGGATATGAATGACCAGAAGCCAGGATTTTTTGATGTTACAATTGATAGTAGTAAGATATTCAAGTATATTCCATTTACTGTAGTTGAGAATTTTGTTTCCATATTGAAAAATTCAAGGGTGCCTAGTCTACTGCGAGTCGTGGGAGTTTGCCAGGAATCGGCACTGTCTCCAACACTCCCGTGGCAATCAAAAATTTACCGGAAATTACTCTATCTTCCGCAAGTTCATGAGTTTTGCATGTTTTTACTAGTACATTATCAATTGTGTCTGCAACGTCAGCTGCTGATGAAAATCACTATGCAAAGCAAAGCTGTTGGAAAGAGGATCTGGACATTTTCAATGAAGAGGACCAGTGGGGTGGGAGCTCAGAGGCTATGCCCCCTCGCGCCTAGCCTAGAACACTGCACACTTTTGGGCTTTTTTAAGCTGTTTGTATTTATGCTCTTTTTAAAAATAAAATGTTTTCACTTTTTTGATCTGATGAGTTGTGCCCCCTGCTCTCCCTGCTGGTGCAACCACTGCCTATAAGTAGAGAATGTTACTCGCTGCTGAATTAGAATAAAATTTGTAAAAAAATTTACATTTGTTTTAGGCAACTTGAAGGATGCTTATCGCCAGCTAAAAAAACTGTTGTTAGAATACCTTGGCATAGAGGATTTCAACGATGACTTCGACACTGATAGCTTCATTCAGGAAATATCCGATGGGTCTGCTTCTACCTCGGAAAATTCAAACTCAAGGTAAAAGCTTCACTTGTAATAAAGTTCTTTTAAATCTGAAAATTCTTCATGATGGTTACAGTATTCCAAAAATTAATATTACTGTAATATTTTTTTACTCAATAGACATTGTTGAGGTATAAAGGTGTTATACCTCCATGGTTGAGGTTAAGTTCATTATATCTGTTTTTGCCACGAAAGTAGCATTTTTTAGATTTTCAATTACTAGCTGTCAGTAAAACACATTGCTATTAAATGTACAGTAATTTCTCTGCCAGATGTTTTTGGCAAAATATTTTGCTATATGTGAAGAGAATAATTTAGTTTTTTAAACAAGGTAAACAAAATCTAGTATATACTTTATGAAATTCAGAATTAAAACACTATTGATGTTCTAAATGGTCTCGTAATGCATCACAAGAAGGATCTCATAAAGTCTCTCCAAACATCCGCAAAAAAATGGAACCTTCCAAAAGTTTGGTGGTGAGTTTTCTTATAAATTATCTACTTTCTTTAAGTCACATAAAAAAGAAAGTTTTAAAATAAGTAATATATACTGTATGTTTACTATAAAAACTATGTAGTGTACCGCAAACATTAATATATATTTACTTCGCCATGCAAACCTTCAAGCAATATTTTTTCCGTTACTGTTACTGGACATTAATGCACCTTTCCTTTAGGTTGCGAAGCACAAGCCAAGCTTCCTTCAAATTTCAATTATCAACTGATCAACCAATCAGTTCCAGAAAAAAACATCTCATACCACACAAAATACAGTCTATTGAAAGGCATCAAGAGACACTGACAAAATAAGATGTGTTAGATGTGTATAAGAGACAGCTAAAGAGATGGGCTTCTATTTGAGATGGACTTCTTTTCGAGATTAAGCCCATTGGGCTCCTATTCAAGGTTTTACGGTATTTCATACAAAAAAATTTTTTTTTTGTGAAAGCTTAAGATATATGATATTGATGTAAGAATTATTTGTTACAACACATAGAGGAATTTTTGTATTTTTCTTAACTAGTCAACAGAATTTCCAAAAAAAAAATAGAAAGATTATAATCATAATTACTTTCCTAGGGCGTTTTATCAATGAAACTGACATATTTTGAGCCACGCTATGTTCTCCTGCTTCCCTTGGACAAGGACGCTCACAAGAAGAGGCTGGAGGAACGTGGAGGCTTCAGTGCTCTCCAAATTGAGTCGGCGATCACACGCGATGACTTATATCAGGATATGAATGACCAGAAGCCAGGATTTTTTGATGTTACAATTGATAGTAGTAAGATATTCCATATTTACTGTAGTTGAGAATTTTGTTTCCATATTGAAAAATTCAAGGGTGCCTAGTCTACTGCGAGTCATGGGAGTTTGCTAGGAAACGGCACTGTCTCCAACACTCCCGTGGTAATCAAAAATTTACCAGAAATTACTCTATCTTCCGCAAGTTCATGAGTTTTGCATGTTTTTACTAGTACATTATCAATTGTGTCTGCAACGTCAGCTGCTGATGAAAATCAGAATGCAAAGCAAAGCTGTTGGACAGAGGATCTGGACATTTTCAATGAAGAGGACCAGTGGGGTGGGAGCTCAGAGGCTATGCCCCCTCTCGCGCCTAGCCTAGAACACTGTGCACTTTTGGGCTTTTTTAAGCTGTTTGTATTTATGCTCTTTTTAAAAATAAAATGTTTTCACTTTTTTGATCTGATGAGTTGTGCCCCTGCTCTCCCTGCTGGTGCAACCACTGCCTATAAGTAGAGTTACTCGCTGCTGAATTAGAATAAAATTTGTAAAAAAATTTACATTTGTTTTAGGCAACTTGAAGGATGCTTATCGCCAGCTAAAAAAACTGTTGTTAGAATACCTTGGCATAGAGGATTTCAACGATGACTTCGACACTGATAGCTTCATTCAGGAAATATCCGATGGCTCTGCTTCTACCTCGGAAAATTCAAACTCAAGGTAAAAGCTTCACTTGTAGTAAAGTTCTTTTAAATCTGAAAATTCTTCATGATGGTTACAGTATTCCAAAAATTAATATTACTGTAATATTTTTTACTCAATAGACATTGTTGAGGTATAAAGGTGTTATACCTCCATGGTTGAGGTTAAGTCCATTATCTCTGTTTTTTCCACGAAAGCAGCATTTTTTAGATTTTCAATTACTATGTTGTCAGTAAAACACATTGCTATTAAATATACAGTAATTTCTCTGCCAGATGTTTTTGGCAAAATGTTTTGCTATATGTGAAGAGAATAATTAGTTTTCTAAACAAGGTATTAAACAAAATCTAGTATACACTTCATGAAATTCAGAATTAAAACACTATTGATGTTCTAAATTTTTGTAGAATGCAGTCCCAACCTCAGTCAATGGGCAAACCTGACAACACTATGAACTCCGAACCTGGGATTCGAACATGGTCTCGTAATGCATCACAAGAAGGATCTCATAAAGTCTCTCCAAGCATCCGCAAAAAAATGGAACCTTCCAAAAGTTTGGTGGTGAGTTTTCTTCATAAATTATCGACTTTCTTTAAGTCACATAAAAAAGAATGTTTTAAAATAACTAATATATACTGTATGTTTACTACAAAAAGTGTACCGCAAACATTAATATATATTTACTTCGCCATGCAAACCTTCAAGCAATATTTTTTCCGTTACTGTTACTGGACATTAATGCACCTTTCCTTTAGGTTGCGAAGCACAAGCCAAGCTTCCTTCAAATTTCAATTATCAACTGATCAACCAATCAGTTCCAGAAAAAAACATCTCATACCACACAAAATACAGTCTATTGAAAGGCATCAAGAGACACTGACAAAATAAGATGTGTTTTATGTGATCTTTTGAAAATATTACCAAAAATAAAGGTGGGGGGGAAACCGTAAAATTGCTCATTTAACAGTGGCGTATCTAAAAATTTTGATAGGGTCGTGAAGGTGAAGTGGGGGCGCTAGCTTGCAAAATAAGGGGATTTTCCTGCTTTGAACATTTTTAAAGGGGAGGCGCAAGTTTTTTAAAGGGAGGACGTACACATACAACAAATTTGTAAACTTGGTGGAAGAAATTAAAAGGTATCAGGGGCGGGTCTAGTAGGGGCATGTGCCCCCCACCCCCCTCCCATTTTGCCACAAAATTTTTTAATTTCAAGGCATATATTAAAATTAGTTTGAAAAAAACCTGGATCCGTGCCCCTGGGTATGCAAAACCTGTAAGAGAGGGATTTTAGCTTTGTGGTTAGGTTAGTTAGGTTTTGGTAAGTTGTAGCTTTGTGGTTAATATGGTTGCCTTTAGCATTGTCTTTATTTTGAAACATTAAATACTTTTATTATGTTTATTTTTTGACTTGCAACAGGAGCAAGCATCATACGAGCGGCGCAAAAGTGCTGCTATTGCCACTGCAGCTTGCGGATCTGTCCCAAGTCCAATCGAACAGCTTAACAGGTCAGTAATGTCAACCAAGTTAGGTTTTCGTAAGTTGTAGAATGACTATTGTGGTGGTGACGGTGGTAAACCTAGTCTAACTCATGTTTAACTTATGTTTAACTCCAAACATTTTTCTATTAAAAAGAACAATTGTAAGCTTCTCAATATCCTTTGTTTTAATATTAAATTATTAATATGGTATATTTAAATACAACTAATCAATTTAAATATCATACGCCAATCTTTTAATATTGTAATAACTTAAGAATTTTTTTTTTCTGCTCAGACTTCCAAAAACAGCTCCACCATCATTGCAGCAGGATGTATTGAATGGTTATTCAAAGTCAGACTCATTGTCTCAAGATTTCGCAAGGGCTAGCAGCCCAGACTCCAGTGAAGACGATGCTCGCAGCAATTCAAATCTTTCAAATCTTTCTGAGGCTAGAGGATTTTCTGCTGTACAATCTCCACTAGGGTCGCAGGTATCAATACAATCTGCTGGCACAGACCGGCTGAGGAAGTCGGTGTTAAGCAATTCACCACTAAATCTGATTGAGCAGTTGTCTCGAAGTCACAGCCCTACCTCTGGAGGGTCAAGACCAGGTAGTGGTGGATCTAGGCCTGGCAGTGGAAGACCAGGCTCCGAAAAGAAAGCAGTTCTTCCACCAATCACTGATAAAAGCCAACCAGAATATTAAACATAACCATAACTGTAAAGTTTACTTTTTTTTTTGTACATAATATATTTATTATAAAGTTTTACTTGATGAATACAGGATGTGAAAATAAAAATTAAATCTCATTAAAAACACCTATTGGTGCTTCCCTTTTAAAATTTAATGTTTTAAATATATCTAGAAAATTCAAGAATTTGTTATATAACTTTTTGGATCACCATATCACAACTAGAAAACTGAGAAAAAAAACCGAGCAGAGCAATCTTACATAAATTAATGAGTTCATATTTAATGTGTTTTAGGAACACTGCTAATACACCTCACACTTGTAAACTACAATGAAATTGCAACCAACAAAAAATATTTTTTCTCTTTTATTGCTTTTCAAGTGCTCACAGCATGGAATGATAAGGTGTGGTTTGACATTTTAAATAAATGTATTTCTAATGAGAGATTTGATGAAGTTGCCTGTTTTTAATTTGTTGCTAATTAAGAAAGCCAGATATACTAACTGTGCCGACGGTTGTTAGCCGACGCAATTCCATGCAGAACACAAAATGAGACGCGCACAGCAGATCATTTTTTATGATGATTGGCTCTTGACTGCTTTCAATGATCAGCAGACAGCATCCC
Organism: Anneissia japonica; assembly: GCF_011630105.1. NCBI lineage: Eukaryota > Metazoa > Echinodermata > Crinoidea > Comatulida > Comatulidae > Anneissia > Anneissia japonica. The sequence continues at coordinate 416,739 of NW_022713787.1, forward strand.
GTCGTCAAGCACTAACACACCGATGGATTTGTCGACTGACAGTGTGTACCAAGCTTTGCAGCTAACCATAAAGCTCTGTCCAGACTATCAAATTTTATAATGACAAAAACATGTGACATGCCTATATATGGTCAGACGAGACTTTTTTGATACCAGGGGCAGATAAAACGGTCTTAACTACTCGAATAAAGCCGACTTTATCACTTACACGGTCTTACTAAAAGCCACTCCGCTAAAAGACCATTGCTATAAAACAGTGTTTGTTTAGACCGCTTCAGGTATTGAAACGCAAGCAAGCGCTGATTGGTAACAAAATTGAGGGCGCTGTTACAGTACCAGAGCCGTAGATAGTGAGTTTGGCCAACTCGGTTTTACTGGATTCTGCTACATGCGCATGTGATTGGGTGGATCCCAATACACGTGACTTACACCGGCCATGTTGTCACCAAAACAAAACATCGGCGAGCCACAAACTAACACGATAGGGTATATTAAAATCCCATAATTGAATTGTCCTCATGAACAGAATAATAAAAGAAAGTTTATGCAGCATCAGTGTTATAAAGCTAATACGCACGCACGCTGTTTGGCAACATGGTGCCATGTGCCAAGTTGGCCAAACTCTCTATCTACGGCTCTGTACAGTACGTCAAGCTTGCTCGACACATGCGCACGTATTATAATGAACATAAATAAATAAATGTAGATCGGTTTTTACAGACAATGAGAAACTTGAGGAATATTCGTTCTTCAATTCTCGGTCTATGCCTAGGTCTAGTAGTAACGCCATAATGTAAATTATTCAAGACCGTTAAGCCTCCTCTGAGTAGGATTTTAATATTTAAGACAGCCAACTGGTTAGACCGCAGTATAGCAATGGTCTATAGTCATAGACCTGTTGTGACGTCATATTTATAGCCAGCTAAGCGTTAAGACCGCTTGTAGCAATCCGCCCCTTGTTTCGCAAAACTTGGTTTTTTTTTACAGATCTTCAGAGGATGTACGAGGAAAAATAAAAAATTTGTTTTGTTTAGGTTTTGCCAAAAACATCCAGATGGAGGAGAAAATAGAAATAAAAATTTTAATGGTGAATGTAAACAGTGTGGTAATGAGATGGCGATATGCTTAAAATTTATATAATTAAGAAGAAATATACATATCTTATTTTTTGAGATTTCAAGGCAGCGGCAGGCGTGATAAATTTTTTTTTATCTTAAATTTCCATTACTTCCTGGCAGTGGGTGCGGTAATTGGCCAAAAATAAAATTATATTTTTAAATCTAAATCATCATTATTGGAGGGCGGCAGGTTCGCTAAAAAAGGTATAAAAGAAGTCTTGCCTATGCCTTCACATCATGACCATATATAGGCACATCATGACCATATATAGGCACATCATAACCATATATAGGCACATGACTATTTGATAGTGTGCACAGAGCATAAACAATTTATTCTATTATCCATAAATAGATAACATTATTGAAATGTCACTCTGAGATATAATATCCAAACTTTTACGATTGGTTAATTACAGTTCTTTAAACATGGTAGGTTAAAAAAGTCATGCAATCCTCTTCAACTTATTATGAATAACTGCATAAACACTGCCCTCACATTATTTGGACCACTTCCTCAAAAAAGAGATGTTTCAGAAATTTCTTTGCCTTCAATTTGTATTATACAGCAGTGATTTTTCAAATGAGTACCTCCTCACTCAGGTGTTTCCTTGAGAGGTTACTGAACATCCACAATACATCAGTATATTATGCTTGAATCATTTCCTTTTCAAAGCCCGTTTACCTTCTCCTTTCTTTGGTTTTCCTTTGCCTCTTAACTTTGCTACTCTCTTCATTTCATCTTTAAAGTCTGCATGCTCATCCCTTTAATTGAAAATAGAAAGTACAGGAAACATTTAAGTCCACTTCATTGAAATCTAAAAAAAAAATCTAATATCAGAAATGTAAAAGTAACAACAGTACTATTAAAATCTATATTTTTTCTTGCATACCAAAATAAAATAAAAACATTTTTCAACAAGCACTACACACAATAAAAAAAATAAATTGCATATATAAAGAAGTAAACATTTGAATCAAAACTAAACATTATCAACATCATTATTACCAAATATTATTTACAAATTAATATAATCTGCCCTGTAATCACTTATATAATATAAATTTATTTTATTATTTTAAATTGAAAAAGTACAATTGAATCTAAATTCTAAAAAAAAAAAAATTTTCTTTTTGTATTTATTTAAACTACATATTTTTAGGACAAAAAAGATTTTAACATTGAAAACATTAAGATTTAAGTATTAATGTGCACAAAATCAACACATAGTAACAAGGTGTACATGAAATGCATGCCCATACTCTTTAAGTATTAATGTGCACAAAATCAACACATAGTAACAAGGTGTACATGAAATGCATGCCCATACTCTACCTATAAAGTCCAAAGTGCCGGAGTCTGAACATCAATCGTGAAATCTCCACATGTGGAGGGTAGTAATCAACATAAAATTTCTGCTGTTCAATTGGTTCTTTGCTGATTTTATTGACAACTCGCATAGACGTTGGATTGGTTGGACGAACAAGTTGGCCGAAGATTCTGGAGCTCAACCTTGCCATGCGCTTGGCATAATTTGATGCCATCGCCTGAAGTGTAAAAGAGAAAATGATCAAGGCAATTAATTAGTGGAGTTGAATAGCTTGGTAATTGTTATGATCAGCTCAGTTAGGGGCCTATATGATGAATGATTTTTGGCTTCCATTCACCATTATAAAAGTCCTAGGTTCAATTCTTGTCACTCAATAATTAAGATAAGTGTCATAATGAGAGCCGAAAAAGTGTTTAGCCCTAGATGAAAACCATACATAACTGCGAGACTGTAAAGTAAGGCCTGCGCGGGAATAGGCCTATATCCTCCGCGCAAAAACCGGTCAGGCTAGGCCTAGAGAGAGGGGCCTAGGCCTAGCTAGGCTTTTTTGGTCTAACCTGACGGCTACACACAACTTGAACTAGCCTAGCTTCCTAGGCCTCCTGTAATTACCAGGTCCAGGCTACTAGTTTTACCGTCGTCT